>NC_045744.1:20830169-21115169 GCF_008692095.1 Etheostoma spectabile
AATGTAAGTATTTTGAAATTACACCATAGAACTGACCGGGTTTGAGCCAGGAACCAGTTTTCCGTTCAGTCTTTGGACACACCGGTCAACACTTGCTTCGTCTGCCAGCTCCACAAAGCAGTATCCAGCTGAACCCCTGCACACAGGGACAGACATGTAAGGGACGGAGAGAGAAACCATCTTCTATAAAAGCAATCTCACCGCAGAAGAGAAGCCAGTCAAATGATTTAGCCATCAACCCTGCTGTCACATTTTGGTTGAGAGTGCTGGGATAGGCTTAAAACCACAACTGGTGTAACCCCTTGCAAGGTTCATGGTTCCTAGTGGAGGTGATTGAACCCATAAGCGACAGCTTTCCACTTCTACTAAACATTTTTCTATGGGAAATCTTCCCAGCACATCAAATATTGTAACAGCTGTCTTCAAAGCTTTACCACAGGGGCCGGTGTATGGCATATGGCACTCTGTATATCCTACCCCGTTATCCTGTGAGTGATGATCTTGACTCCAAACGGTGACTCTCCCATGGCGCTAAATGCCTGCTTGATGAAGGTCTCATCCATGTATGGGTCCAACTAAACACACATGAAAAGAAAGAAATAGTAATGAAGTATATATTTGTAGCATTAATACTGTATAAAGTAAAAGATTATGACAAAACCAGCATGGTTAATGGTCTCTTTCCAACGATGATTGATGCTATACAATCAGCTATGAGGTGTTTTAGCAAAAATGCTTGAAACAAAAACACAGCTCATTATTTTTAGAATATTACAAACAAATGATAATGAGCCTTTTCCATCATTGACATTTTAAATTGCTACAAGGTGTAACTTATACCATATATACATTACAGTACATTAATGAGTATCAATACACACTGCAAGAATATTTGGGAGCATGTTGTGATAATATATTTTATATATATCTCCCGCTCAGTAGCACATTTCGATAGAGAACACATATCGACAGAACACATAACATAAAATGTTAGTGCGCCGTTATTAACCCTTGTACTGTCTTCACTTTCGGGACCTTCTCGTGTCCCTCGGGTCAAATTGACCCGTGACTTATTTGGGGTTTTAAAAACAATTCTGAAATAAAATGTTACTTCATAATCTATTAACAAATATTGTCTTTATCTCAATTTCAAACAATTGAGATAACATCTATGTTCAGGGAACGCAATCAGTCTCTACTAGAACACAATTAAAAATGGAAGTGGGGTTCGTTTTTTGTCATAAGGTTATAATTCATGTTAAAAATCCACTATGGAAACAACATAAGTGTCCTATCTTGATAATTTCTGAATTGAGTCGTTTATCACAGAAAATAAGGTAAGGTCATTGGTTTTCAGGTATAAAAAATGTAACTTTGAAAAATTTTGAAAAATGGGTTAATTTGACCCAAATACCATACAAGGGTTAAGGTAAATAAACTCCAACATATAGCAATTTGGAGTTGAGATAGTTCCTTTAATCGCTAGTGCACCTGCATTAGGACCCGCACAAGCGTTACGTTAACCGTAACCGTTAGCTCGGGTACGCGTAACGTTAACTTTATAAAACATGGTCCCGAGTGACTTGGTTGTTAACGGTAACGTTTGCCTCAAGGTGAAAAGCCTAGCGGGCAAGTACGGAGTGTTTCGGTGGATCATTTCCCCAACAATGTACTAGTGGTATTAATAAAAAAAGTTCTTTATCAACGAAGTACCACAGAACAGCGTTTAGCCTTTACGACAGGGGTCACAGTTACCGAGCTAGCAACCGTCGTTGCTACGTTATGTAAGCTAGCTCGCTAAGCTAACGTTGGCACACTTCAAGAAACAGGCTTCAAACATACATCACCCATCCACAGGCTCGTCTGTCTGTTAAACATCTTGGAACAGAGATGAAACTGTAATGGGACCCGTTGGTGTGTGATGGGGGTGCAAAAACAGCGAAATTTTACAACGTTAAAAATTCTCCGCACGTTCACTCTGAACACAACAATATGTGCTTCCGCTTCCGTTTTCAACAAGCTGTGACACTTCCGGTGTTCGAGTTCTGCCTGCCCGCCGGTTTCTTTCACTGTCTATGGTTCCCCCATAGACATGTTTATATATAAATAATAATATTTAATTCATTAACGGTCTATGGGTTCCCCTTTTCTTTCACTGTCTATGGTTTCTCCCTTAGTCTCGCTTTGTCCCACAGCAACATTAAAAGAGTTTAGTTTATTAATATTATTATTATTACTATTGTTATTTTATTTGTGTACAGTTACTGTTAATAATGTATTGTATCAAGTGTCCATTTCATTATAATGTTCAGATTTATCATAAATAATTGAACATGCACGTGTATTTGTTCTGTTAAAGAGGGGTGGAGGTGGGGGGGTCCCATTTGCGCATTTAAAAGTTACTTGAAAGTAATGCATTAGTTACTTTATGTTAAGTTTTTTTTATAATTTGTAACTGAGTACTTAATTTAGTTACTTTGCACACATTGCACTGGATGAGACTGCTATTAAAACAGGATTTGTAAGTAAAGTATGTGGACTGACTTTACCATAAAAACTCATGAGATTAATTTGCTTAATTTTGCATTTTTCCTCAACATTGAAATTTGAAATAAATGAATAAACTGGTGCCCCCCCTGCAGTGACATTGAGGACCCTCTACAGGTCCCGGACCCCCTGTTGAAGATCTCTGGGTGAACAGCACCAGTTTAAAGACAGCTTTCTAGAAGAGATTTTACATTTTCAAACTATGTGGAGACTATTAACAGAACTGACTTTACCATACTTTACTTATAAAATGTCCTACTTTGACATTTTTCCTCTCCAGATAAAGTAGATCACAAGTACATTTTATTATGTGGAGGAATTGAGATTTGACTTTGTTGTTGGACATTTAAATTGTCATGGTCATTTATTGGCTAGCTGTTACCCAATCAGAGTCAAGCAGCTTAGCTTGTTGAATATTAATGAGAACTGGCACAAATCGAGCTGAGTCTTCCTGCAGGCTTTATATATAACAAGGTAACCAAGGCATTTATTCCACAAAAAAATGTTTTACAGAATTCATGGTAGAACTTCAGCCATTACCACAGAGTAATGAAGTATGTGTGGCCGGGCACCTTTAAGAGACGTGACTTTACCATTGGCTACTTTACTCATGAGATTAAATTGCCTACTTTGACATTTTTGCTCTCCAGATGAAGTAGGCTACATCCAAAGTACGTTTTCATATGTGGAGGAATTTGACTTTGTTGTTGGAGATTTATTTTCCAAATGTAGTAGAATAATACCAGAAGAATTAATTGAACTGGCCGTTCAAAACAGGTCCCACCGAGATTTGAACTCGGATCGCTGGATTCAGAGTCCAGAGTGCTAACCATTACACCATGGAACCGACGAGGGATGGTTGTTGTTGCGTTCAGAAACCACTGCTGTAGGGTGGGAAATTCTAAAACTATGCCGTTGTTTTGGTTAAAAGACAATTGTGAAACTGATTATTGAGGCACACTAATTGTGCAAAGATGAAGATGGGGAACCACCACAGTGCACTAGATGAGACAGCTAATTAAACAGTCTAAATAAATAAATAGAGTCTTGAAACGCTTCAGATGTAAAGTTAGTCACTGGCAAAGTGGCGCCAAGATGAATGGCAGTCAATGGAACGCTAACTGCGGGTGATGGCTTCATAGCATTTAGATGGCGGCATGGGAGCTACCAATAATTGGAGAGGAGAGGCTTACCCCCTTGGTCTCAACACCGGAACTAAACAGAGCGGAATTAGCACAACTTTCATGGATTTCTTACACATCTACTGCAGGCAGATTCACCGTGTTCACTCGGAAGCAATCAGTGACATAGGTAGGCACTTGTAATGACATTTTGAACATTTTGTAAAAATTGTTTTCTTATGTGACAGTTAATTTACAGATTAATTTAATTGGCCCTTCAAAAACAGGTCCCACCGAGACTTGAACTCGGATCGCTGGATTCAGAGTCCAGAGTGCTAACCATTACACCATGGAACCGATGCAACGTACTAGATGTTGCGTTCACAGACCGTTTGCATAGGGTGGGAAATTCTAAAACTATGCTGTTGTTTTGGTTTTAAAAGACAATTGTGAAACTGATTATTGAGGCACACTAACTGTGCAAAGATAAAGATGGGTAACCACCACAGTGCACTAGATGAGTCAGCTAATTAAACAGGATTTGTAAAGATTGATTTTTTTATTAAAATATTATTATTATTATTAAATTATTAAATACAATGATTATTTAGCGATATCAATCTAGGATTAAATGTTTACTGACTCACTTTAAAAAAACGCATTTGACACACCTACATTATGTTCAAGTTCGTAATATCTCTTACAGTATGTACATGTGAAAAGGGAGTCAAACAGACAGAGAAACCTATAGAGAAATTGACAACGATGTTGACATGAATTGAGAATTTTATAATTTATAAAATCACAGGGTTAGCAAAAAAATAACATTTTTATTGTGAAAGCACTTGTCACTGAGTTCAAATCAAAAAATGTACTTTAGTGATTATCTCTATATGCCAGAAAGCCTATCATTAATGTTTATTTTCGCACAAGTTTAAGACGGCATTGAGACGTTGACATTTCTTACGTGACGAATATCCAGATTAATTTAATTGACCCTTCAAAACAGGTCCCACCGAGATTTGAACTCGGATCGCTGGATTCAGAGTCCAGAGTGCTAACCATTACACCATGGAACCGATATAGCAAAACCTAAGTTGCGTTTACAGACGGTGGTTCACACTAACTATGCAAAGCTAAACATGAGGAACCACCGCAGATGCATAAACACATATCTCTATGTAATTTGTTAATAAAACCTTGACAAGAAAGCCATGTTAAAGGTGGAGTCAGTATTTAGCGATATCAATCTAGGATTAAATGTTTACTGATTCACTTTTAAAACAAAATCACATTTGACTCTCCCACATATGCAAGTTCCTAATATCTCATCAGGTTGGAGTCAAATAAACCCTATAGAGAAATTGACATCAAAGTAATGAAATAATATGCACAATGATGTTGACATGGAATGACAATTTTATCATTTGTAAAATCCCAGGGTCAGCAAAAGATACTTTATTGTGAAAGTACTTGTTAAAAGGAGACATGTCAACCAGGTCCTTAACTGTGACATGATGTTGTCTGAAGTCTGTGAGGGCTTATGAGACAGCTAAATATACACAGGCTGTCAATGAAGTGGCTTCACTCTAAATGTTTCTTTACTATCTTGAAGCTTAGCAGAGATGCGTAAATAATTACAAAACACTTACAGTATTTCCTCTTGAGGCGACACCATAGACTGTTACAAAATATTTTCTGGTGGTGGTAGGTGCAGGCACCTGATATTTAAGTTATATTAAAATATAAAAACAACCTGGCTGAACGAGTGGTGGGTCACGGATGGATGGTCATCAGGTCAGAGCCGGGGTCTTCAACGTTTTTTAAGCCAAGGACCCCTTAAAATTGTAATTGTAATTTCCCCACTGGGGATCAATAAACAGTATAAATGAAATGAAAAAAATATTAACTGAGAGAGACGGAACAAGGACCCCCAACTACATGAGTTGTTTAAATGAAGTTGCGTATTAAACTGGGTCTAAAATACCATGTAGGGTGACCAAAAGCCTTTTTACACACCTTTTTAGTACAAGGAATACTAAACCATTACATAATTGTTGGACATTATTAAGAGAAGTGACTTTAGAATACTTCACTAATGAGATTAATTAGCCTATATTGATATTTCTCATGTAGAGGAATTGAGATTTGACTATGTTGTTTAATTGGCAACTACAGTGGTACAAGTACAGGTTTCACTTCATTGTCTCTTCAAAACAGGTCCCACCGAGATTTGAACTCGGATCGCTGGATTCAGAGTCCAGAGTGCTAACCATTACACCATGGAACCGACAGAGTATGTGAAATGTTGCGTTCACAGTCTGTTGTTGTAGGATGGGAAACCTCACGCCGCTGTTGAAACTGATTTCTGAGGGACACTAACTCTGCAAAGGTAAACATTGGTAACCACCACAATGCAGTGGATGAGAATGCTAATAAAACACATATATCTATGTAATTTAGTTAATAAAAACTTATAACTCATAACAGTTCACATACAGGTTTTAAACAGGCTTTTAAATTACCGCTACGTCTCACAGCAACGGGGGACGCTGTAGCCATGGAAACCGTAACAGTCTTTGCAAAGAAGTGCGTGCAAAATGACATCGATACAGAAAGACATCTTTAAATGTGTGTTGTCTGGTGACTTAGAGGGTATTAAGGAGCATCTTGAACGCGAGGCTGTCACAGAGGAGTCGCAGGAAATAGATTTGTGCGGGATGAAGGACGACTTCGGGAGAAATGCTCTGCATAACGCCTGCATGTTGGGGGGGAGCGCCATCGCACGAGAGCTGGTCAGACACGGAGCCCAGGTCAACGAGCAGACCGTCAGAGGTCAGTGGAAAACACACTGTTGTTGGCTTAAAATGAACGAATGCTTCTCACCTTTAATTAGGGTGAGAGAGGGTTAATATCTGGTGGTGGCCAACAACTTAGTGTGTTGTTAGCCAGTAGACTTAGCTAAATATACTAAACTAGCCTACATACATGCAAAACTGCTTCATTGAGTAGCCTACACCTTAACATAAAATTAGGATTACAAATTACACAGATTAAACTATTCTTTTTTTAAATTTGCCAATGTTCAATAAAGTGAGTGTGATGATACAGACACAGGGCACATGAATGCAACATATTCTTGACATGCTACATTTTGTACTGCTTTTTCATGATATTCTATTCTACTCAAACAAATGACAGTTAGTCCATTTTTATTCTGAGCTGACCCAGAAACACTGTAAATCTAGGAGGCCTTTTACTTCCCATGAAATGACTGAGCTGTGAGCCGTCTGTGCACATGGTCTCAGTTTGATGCCCTTTGTCCCGGGGCCACAGGTTATTCCTCGCTGCATCTGGCGGCTGGTTGGGGCCACCTGGAGACAGTGAGGACTCTGCTTGAACTGGGAGCTGACACACAGGCCGAGACCTTCTTAGGGTACAGGCCTGTAGACCTGGCCAGAAATTATTCCAGGACAGACTGTGCTGACTGTCTCACCTTGGCCGGTGTGTGTTATTATCTTTGGCAACCTTTTTATTTGTTAAAATGTTTAGAATTCTTACCCTGTATGTATGTTTATCTCTGTGCAGAAGCTAAACAGGACTTGGTGTCATATTTAACCTTTGTTAAAGACCTCATCTCTGACCCAGAGAGTAAACTTACAAAGGAAGAAAAGGTAACATTTATTTACATCAGGCTTCAAGTATGTTTATTAATGTCGCCCTTTTACATGATTATTATTTCTGTGTATGAATAAAACCTTGGGTGTAGTTTAGCAGGGTGAGGGGATGTGTCCGCAATAGATATAAAACATCTATGGTGTCCTCCTCCTGCACTTTTTCACCCTGATATTTTACAAATTGTCACTTTGACATTGTACATTTTTTCTCAGCTTTTCTAAGCATACTCCATATTCCTACACAACATGCATCAAGCTTTTATTTGCCGTGCCCAAGGTATTTTCTACAAAATATTCAAGACACAGTGAATAATAGTCTGCAAAATTCTTATTTGCAAGAGTACAAATCTACTGCTCCCCAAATGTGTGTCTCTTTGGAAAATAGCATCTGCAAAATGAATGTTATCTAATAGGTAAGTGTGTACAGTTACTATGCATGTGTCACACTTTCCATGAATGGCTAATTGATTTGTTATTGGAACGAATAGTTCTCAGATTAAGACATATTTAGACAGATGAGGATACATTTACTTCATTTAATGAATAAATGCCATTTAATAATTGTTGCCCTCCACGGCTCATGTGCTTTTCTTCACTATGTGTTTCTCCTGTCTCTTGTGTAAATCTCTGCTCAGAACATCTGTACGCGTAAATGCTCTGCCAAGTCAGACTGGATTCAGAGTGTCAAAAACTCAACAGTCTCAGATTTCATAGCCCACAGGAAAGACATAGAGGACACTCTTCAGCCTCTTCTCTGCAAACTGTCAGCTCAGTGTAAGTATTAGTAGTACTTTTGTACCGCAATGAAATCTTAGAAACCATCTCATACTAACCTCTGTGGACTGATTTTGTGGTTGCAAATGCGTTTATTTTGTCCATAAATCCTGCCACAGAGGCTGTAGTTTCTGGTGAAAGGAGATAGCTGATGATGTTTACTACTGCAGTAAGCTGCCACTGGACATACACAAAACAATGTTTTAGATCCTATCTATCCTTAATGTCTTATTCCATGTCAGTATGGTTTATTAAGTGTGTAATAGCATGTTTTAATGTCCGTTTCTGTTTGCAGCAGCTACTTCGCCTGTCCAACCAGCAGGAAAAGTCTAAAGCAGAGGAAGATCTTTGCAGCGTTAGGTTTGCAGGAAATGTCACAAAAAACGTTTTCTATGTATAAGTGAGAATGTGTTGTGTGGCACAAGAGTATTTGTTGATAGACGCTTATTTCCTGTATTTTGTGTTTTGTAAAGCTGCGGAACGGACAGAGTCCAAAACTAATTTCCCTTCGGGGACAATAAAGTGTATCTTATCTTATAATCATTTGAAAATGGAAATTAATTTGAAAGTTATATTTAAAGAAATGGGTGAAATGGTATTCAGACCTAAAGCTCAGTGAAATTACAGCATGTGTGCTTGTTTTCATGAGGTTTTTGTTAACTCTCCATTTCAATTTCATGCCCCAGCGACATCATTTAAACCTTGTGAAGTCACTAACTGCCTGCTTCAATAAAACCATAAAAGAGATAGCCTAATTCCATCCTGCACACTGATGTTTTATTGGAAATTCACAGCAGACAAAGGATGAGAGACACTCACAGAGCAGATGCTCAACAACCTGGTTATCAGACCGACTGACAGACACAGCCAGCTTAGAGCCTCACTCCACACCAAACAGCCATTAAACAGCAGGGTACATGGCAGGGTAGCCTATAGCATATTGATCAGCTCTCACATTGTTATCTACCACCTCTTTATGTAAAATGATTATCTGTGAGAAGTCAGGGTAAAGTGTTCACTTCCAAACTGAAGGGAATGTTTGACAGACTTTGCATGTGTCCGTGGTTAGAGACAGATAGAGTGGTCAGTGAAACCACAAAACTGGGTTTTCTCCATTACTGTAGCACACCATTCAACAGAAGACATTGTTGATACAGGATTGGAAACTTTCTACGTCAGTTGATCAAAAAACTCCTGCAATTCATTTTCTTTTGTCACTCCTTATTTGTGTCAAATGTTTTGAACTATCAGAATAAAAAGTATTTAGTAATTCACACAGCAGGCAAAATTAGATATGGCAAGACTGTCAGGTCACTTAAAAATCCACTAGTGATGGCCAAATAAAGCCTTATGATGCTTCATGAACCATTTTCTTATTTTCTGAGCCCACTACGTAGACGGCACGCTCTGTTCAGCAAAGGGTTAAAAGCACACTTTTCCACTCCTGAGCCTTTTTCTTTAAACCAAAGATTGAGGGCCATGTAGTGAGCTCGGAAAATAACTAAATTGGTTACCACTCTCAATGTGGTGATAATGATTTCACTGTATCGAAATTTACCAAAAACACAATAATCTCTTTAGCTACAGCCACTGACATGAGCTGGTAACTTACAGTGGCGGCCATGTTGGCTCCATTGCGTGGCTAAAAGCTTGAGGCAGTTTTCAGGTGTGTAGAGCAGAACGTGTGGCGCCCTTTGTCCGATCTGACCATAATCTGGGGTTGTGCCTCCCCGTCTTTGCCTCATAGATACACATCTATGCATTAGAAGAGTACTCCATTAATCGATGAAGCATAACCTGAGATTTCATTCCTTCCTGGTGCCAACTTTACCCACAATGCAACTGGACCAAAAACAGTTCGTAGAGTTGGGTGTTATGCTAGTAGCGGCTAATGTAGCCTCTAGCATAAATAAGGCTGGTGACCTCACTTCTCTCTAACTCCACACCCACAGATATCTTTCTTTTTTTATTGTAGTCTTCAGAGCCGACTGAGACCGACTCATGTGAATCACTTGAGGAAACATATCAGATTACACACAGCTCCCTCTGGAGCTACAAAAGGCTTTATTCGACTTGTTCCATATATGCAGTCATACTCCGCAACACCTGTAAACACACTATCAATCCATATTATGTTGGAGTTCCCCTTTAATCATTACCTCACTGAACTATTTCTTTCTCACAGTGCACAAGGACCAGAATCCAGGAGTAGAACAGCGTACAGCATCGATATGTCCATCCTAACAAAACAATAGCAACCATTTGATTTCCATGTCACTGTAATGCCATTTAAATTGCTATTGGAGCATTAACCTTGCATATTAACCATTGTCACCATAGAAACAGCTACATAAATCATGCTGATTGCTGCGGCTTACGCTCTCCTCCTAGGACAATGTTGTCTTGTGCCGATCAAAGGCACTCAAACCCTAAAACTGACATTTAGCACATGAAGGCCCAACCTCCTGCAACAGCTCCGGCTTTGAGACTGAAAGTTGTTCTCTCTGAGCCGCGCCCTTTTAATGTCATCATCACATCATCCAGAGTAGGCCTTTCAGCTGCCAACAGCTTCTCCTAGTCAGCAAAACATGTTGAATGAACATTTAACTCTTAACCTCTACACACATGTTGTATCTATACAAGGTTATCAATTACACAAAGGCTGCTGAGACAAACTAAATGGTAAACAGGTCACTTTTTTTTTTTTTTTTTGCTGATGGTTGTTTTTCACCATGTAACAAGATTCCACAGCAAAAAGACAAGTCCAACTTCACGCCAGTGTTTGTTGGCAAACACACGTCTACAAATCGGCTGTTGGACTGTCAGTTAAAACAGACTGCAACACTTAATGTGAGACAGTTCAAAAAGACCTACAGTAGTCCGCATAAATAGGAGTTGATCGAGCATTTAACATTTTCAGTAGGGTGAAAAGTGTTAGGGTGAAGGTTAATCAAAATACAAAACCATGCACTTAGTAGCAGGACTGGTTTGCAAGGAAATTGGAGGAGGAAATTTACAGATCCAGTTCACGTTAGACTTGTTTTCATAAACTTCCATTTAGTTCTTTAGTTCACTGAAACACAACTGCTTATCATTTGCAACGCCAATGTGGCAGTCCGGAAGGAGACTGTACATATCGGATATACTTGTTTTTGTACTGCGTGTGCCAGTGTCATCCAGTCTTTATGCTGTTAGCCAAACCTCTGCTCTTAATTCATTGAGAGCTGCAACAGTCCAACCTACACTGTTTGTACTGGAGAGGCGATGATGTCTGAAGATTGTGTGATTTCAGATCAGTCCAACTCATTCCATGTATTTATAGGATGCCGAGGAAGGTGAAGACCCCCACAAATGTTTTAAGTTATTCTGCTCAGAGTTAAGGTTCATTAAACCCTTTTCCATCACTTCCCTTGCTCTCACTGCCAGTGGAACATTGCTACCATTGCTCTTGCTAGACTAGGTAGCTTCTGTTAGTACACACACCTTGCCGTTATTATATTGTGCAATGTTTGAGAGTGTGTGTGTGTGTGTATTTACAGTTGTGCTCAAAAGTTTGCATTCACTTGAAGAATTGGTAATATATATACCATGTGTAAAGAAAACATGAATGAGCAGGCAAAACACAAGTCTTATGTTATGGGATTCACATTGAACTGTAGGTCCTAACAGAATGGCACAATTATAAAACAACATGGCAAAGAAAAACATTTAACCAACCACTGTTCAAAAGTCTACATACCCTTAGTTCTCAATACTGTGTATTGCCACCTTTAGCACCAATGACAGCATGCAGTATTTTTTGTAATAGTTGTCTATGAGGCCCCAAATTCTTGCAGGTGGTATAGCTGCCCATTCATCTGGGCAAAATGCCTCCAGTTTATGCAAAGTCTTTGGTCGTCTTGCATGAACCGCACGTTTGAGAGCTCCCCAGAGTGGCTCGATGACATTAAGGTCAGGAGACTGTGATGGCCGCCCCAGAACCTTCACCTTTTACTTCTGCAACCACTGGACGGTCAACTTGGCCTTGTGCCTAGGCTCATTGTCGTGCTGAAAAGTCTAAAATGTCCCATGCACAGCTTCTGTGCAGAAGAATGCAAATTGTCTGCCAGTATTTTTCTGATAACATTCTGCATTCATCTTGCCATCAATCTTCACAAGATTCCCAATGCCTTTAGAGCGCAAACACCCCCAATACATCAGTGAGCAAACATCATGCTTCACAGTGGGGATGGTATTCTGTTCACTATAGGCCTTGTTGACCCTTCTCCAAATATATTGCTTAAGGTTGTGACCATAAAACTCTATTTTGGTCTCGTCACTCCAAATTACAGTGTGCCAGAAGCTGTGAGGGGCGTCAAGGTGTTTTCAGGCATATTTTAACCGGGCTTTTTTGTGGCATTGACGCAGTCAAGGCTTCTTTCTGGCAGACCATGCAGTTCATCATCTTTTTCCAGACCAGCCTGTATGTTACCTGTGGGTTCCGCTTTGCATCCCAAGCAATTCTTTATGCAGTTTTGGCTGAAATCTTTCTCAGTCTACCTGACCTTGGCTCGGCATTGAGAGATCCAAGAATTTTTACACTTCTTAATAAGTGATTGAACAGTACTGACTGGCAAGGCTTTGGATATCTTTTTATATCCCTTTCCATCTTTATAAAGTTCCAATGCCTTGTTACGCAGGTCTTTTGACAGTTCATTTATGCTCCCCATGGCTCAATATCTAGCCTGCTTAGTGTATCAACGTGAGCGCTCACAAACTCATCGACTTATTATACACAGACACTAATTGCAATTTACAAAGCCACAGGTGTGGGAAATAACCTTTAATTGCCATTTTCACCTGTGTGTGTGTCACTTTGTGTCCCCGTAACTAACATTCAAGGGTATGTAAACCTTTGATCAGGCCATTAAGGTTATTTCTGTTGTATATATTGTTTAAAAAGCAGCCTAAGAACTATGTAAAAAGATATGTCTTCATGTGATCACTATGCTTGAATCAAAGACATTGCATGATGGGTCATATTTTCAAAATGTATGCCAAAATTTATGCCAGGGTATGCAAACTTATGAGCACAACTGTCTATAACAGGAGAGCAAGGGAACATCAATCACAGCATGCTCACACCCAAACCTGAGAATAGATTTAATCATCCCAAAATCTGTCTCAAACAGATGAGGAAATAGACAACTTTTCCTTCCAAATGTCCCCATTCTGTTGTTTTTTTGTCTCTAACATAGTTAAGCAAAATTGGTAAAATCTGATCCCATCTGGGCATTGCCATGATTTGAGATTAGCAGTGCCTTCTAGCTGAGTTGACACCACTTAGTGCGTAGTGAATTCATTTGGTATGATGATGCTGGTGAACAGATGGTTTGTTGATGAAATGTAACTTCATTGGTTGTTTAGGCCAGGATTGAAGTTGGGACTTAATATGATAAAAGACGATGTCAGTCAAGCCATAGGTTCTGTTGTAATGTTCAGCATTGTGCTCCTTAGTTAAATGTCTCACAATAAGAGTCATCAGAGAGTTGTCCCCTGTAGGTGAAGGGACTCTGATGTCCAATGTTCACTGTGAGCATGTGTAGGTGTATGTGCATTTGGAAAAGAAGGTGTACCGTTACTACTATCTGAAAGTATGTATGCATGTACAAGAGTGTGTGTTCAGAGCCATTGTGTCAGCCATTGCGGTTTCCAGTGGCAGCCATGTTGGTTTTACCGTCCTGCTCGGTGGCCCTTGCCATTAACACGGACTCCCATCGATGATGAAATCACATGGGCCTGGTTAGGTTTACAGACCACTGTTAGGTAAAGGAAAGGGCAGCCACATGTTGCCCTTACCAAAACCTGACCAAGATACCAATGGCTCTGTGTTTGTGTCCATCAGTGCTTTTCAGGGTCCCAGTTTGGTAGTTTCTCCAGTAGGGCCTTATGGTCCACACCAACACTGGCCACCAGTCCTCCTTTGTTGACCGGTGTTCCACTGTAGTCGATGTCCTCTCCCTTTAGCGTTGTCATGTGGCCTCCTACAATCATGAAGATTACATGTCATTGGTACAGTGCACTTTCCCATTTAACATCCATTTCAGAAATGATAATGACACATTAATTAACCATAAAAGTAGAATTGATATCCTGCTGCATTTTTTCATATTTGTGTGGATGGTGTGTAAAGCAAGATGCCTTATTTTTCACTGTAACATAAAAGGTGCACAAGCAAAGATTTTTTTCTTTCTGTAGTTGTAGTTTTGGTTACTTGACAAGATATTTCTGGATTTGTGCATCTCTGTGTTCTTCTCACTGGTTTGAAGTACGCTTACTTCAAACCAGTGAGAAGAACACAGATTCAGTTGGAACAATGTGACGTCATGTACTTCTATACACAAATCAGGCGCAGGTTCAAACTCAAAACGCTGTGCATTGCTGCAACGGTTTCCTGGTTGAATGACATGTTACCCCGGAACGTTGTGAAACGCTTTGAGTAATGTTTTCTCTTGTTTGGAGAGAGTGTCTCTCTTTTATTGGCTGTGTCACAGGTGATATCCAATCAGCAGAGACGTGTGTGTAAACTAAAAAAGCACCCCCGTTTCAGTTTTTTTTTTTTTTTTAAGTGCAGCCATAGGATTCAACAAAATTTGAATCAGAATGTACTTAAAATGCAGCAAAGTAAAACATGTGTGTCCAACAAAAAGAGTTCTTGTGATTTAATTAACAGGAAAATCTGACCAGAGCTTGAAAGCAAAGAGAAAAACAAAAATGGAGAACAGTCATTGTTACATTACCCAGTGCTTTCAGTAGTGCTGCACCAGCACAGATGTCCCATTTCTTGATAAAGGTGACATGGATGTAAACATCTGCCTGGTCCATAGAACCTGTTTCACTTGAAGGCATCTCCAAAAGTGACAGGACCTTATATCCTGAGAGAGAGAGAGAGAGAGAGAGACCATGGTCAATATGACTTGTTATCACACTAGTGCTATAGTATTGGTCATGGTAAGATTATATCTTGAAAAAACCCTCTTTACTGCCTGCTACAGAGAGAATGCTGCCGCTGGCAAACACCCATCTCCTTCACAAGAGTTCAGCAGTACCCTTAAATATGTCCTTTGGTGTGAAAATGCTAATTAATGGGTCTTAATTTGCTCGCTCCCCACATGGGTTGTTTTTACTTGATGCATGCATATTGAAGATATAACCTTTAAACTTTCTCTGCACATGCAATACTTAAATGTAATACATAAAAGTAAAGGAGTTCTCACCTGCTCCACCTGCTTCTATGATTGTTGTGCCGTTTCCAAAAGCCTCCTGAACATAACTTTTAACTGTTCCAGAGTGGGAACGTGATACAATGACCTTTGGAGGGCTGAC
This sequence comes from Etheostoma spectabile, assembly GCF_008692095.1. NCBI lineage: Eukaryota > Metazoa > Chordata > Actinopteri > Perciformes > Percidae > Etheostoma > Etheostoma spectabile. The sequence goes on from NC_045744.1 coordinate 20,845,654, forward strand.
AGTGTAGGACTGCCGGGGACGCATATTTGACCCCTGACCTACAAATGCCCAGGCTGGGGAAGCGATGGAAGGGAGACAGAGAGACAAAGGGAATAGAGATTTAGAGAGGGGGAAGAAGTTCAAAACGTATTATTTGTTGACCAACTTCCTTGCCATCTAAGCTCTGGAATGCAAGTTTTGTGGCAGAACTCCTCTATTCCAAGATAATGAAACATTGATCTTATGGTTTCAACAACAAAAAAACAAAAACAAACATAGAATGTCTTCTCATGAGGTTTTAGAAAAGGCAAAACTCATGGACTAACTTGAAGTTCCGCGATTGTCACAAAAAAGTGAAAAATGTATTGTTTTTCAGTTAAAATTTCACACAATTAAAAGTTTAAACATGAGAAGGTTCACATTGTGGAGGCATCCTGTTTAAAACACACAAGTAAAGTTGTGGAGGCACACACACTTACCAGTGAACCCAGTAAATGGCTGGTGTATGACCCCAATGACTGGTTTACCATCTACAGCCACACATACCATTGTGGTCACATACTTCACTAGATTCTCTATGGAGAGAGAGAGAGAGAGAGAGAGAGAGAGAGAGAGAGAGAGAGAGAGAGAGAGAGAAGCGAGAGAGAGATTGGCAGATAAAGAGAGAAGGCAGAGTTGAGAAGAGAGATTGAGACAGACAGAAGAGACAGCCAGAGGATAGAGGGAGAGATTACAGGATATGGACGGGAAAAGGGTGTCTCTAACATTCAGAAATCCTAACTATCCATCTGACCTTATTGTTCTTATATTTAATAAATTATATTATATTATATTTAAGTGTGGAAGTACTCTCACTGGCTAACAGAGTAAACAGCAAGCTCTACTGGGCAGCTCCTGGGTGTATCAGATTAACTGGATGAGTGTTAAAGAGGGCTCTGCTGCTAAAGGGCCACACATTTTCAGTCACCTTTATGTAGCTAGTGGTGGAACAAACATACCCAAGACAAACAAGTCCGCCCTTAAACCTCATATATTCATTGAAGCTTTTCCTTCTTTTTTTACCCTAACCTGATCACTTCACAATGTGAAGAACATATTATCTAATCTAAAATCTCAATCTAATTCTAGCAAAGAAACTGCTTGCTATTTAAGAGGAGCACAAGAGATACCTCACTGACAAGATATATTTTATATAATATTTTTGCCGAATATTGTCATGGAAATTAAATGTTAACTTCAATTGTGCACACCTGTATATTTGTGTGCACTAGAGGTCGATAAACCCCCATGATGCTCGCAGGAACTATTGCCCCTTCTATTTTGTTTGTAGTCGGGGGAAAATCCCCATCCAGGCTGCGCCTTATCCAGGGTTTTTAGTTCCCCACTGTTCACTCAACACACACACACACCCACCACACACACCCCCCCAACACCACACACACACACCCACAACACACACCACACACAAACACCACACACACACAACACCCCCCACAACAACCCAACACACACACACCCACACACCCACACAACAACACACAACACCCCCCAACCCCAAAAAAACCCCCCCACACACACACACCACACACCCCACAAAAACACAACCCCACAACCCCACCTTTTTTATTAAACTTCAAAAAGTATGTGAAGGCATCTCAAAAAGAAGCTTCACGCTCTTTTCCTGTCTCACTAAATCTGATTAAAGCAAACACAAGCATGACCAGACCACGGCAGTTATCTACTAACATGTACCCGTTAGTTTTTAAATCACTCGACTTCCACTAGGGTGGGCAATATATCAATATTATATCGGTATTTTGATATGAGACTATTATTATTTTATATATATTATATAATATATATATATATATATATATTATATTATTTCATCTTAGATTTTGGTTGTAAAATGGCATAAGTGGTGTCCCTTTTCCTGGTTTTAACGGCTCAAATTTCAGAAATCATTTTCTGAACTCTGATCTACTACCGGTATTTGCCTTTTCCCACTTAGTCATTATATCCACATAACTGATGAATATTTATCAAAAATCTCATTGTGTAAATATTTTGTGAAAGGACCAATAGTCAACACTACAATATTGTTGCAGTATTGTTAGAGGTATTTGGTCCAAAATATTGTGATATTCCATTTTCTCCCAGCTCTACTTTTCACAGCATTCAAATGGTGAGTGAGCAACACAGTGTGTGGAATAGAAGACATTACAGTTCTACAGGGATCTGCACTCACCGTGACTTCAGGGAAGGCGTTGCTTATAAGGTTAAACATCTTTCTATGCGACTGCAGGTCACCCATAGTCAGAAGCTCATTGGCTCCCTCCTTTGTCTTGCCTTTTGACTTTTCCTTCAGGCTATTTTCTTCACGCACCTTCTTCACCTAGGGAGGAAGACAAAAACACAACACAAATGCTGATACAGTTCAAGGGCCCCAGATGTACCCAAACATACGACGTGGCTACTGTTGGTAATTTAATATCTCCAATTCAAAACCCTGATAAAAACCAAGCTATTAATTGTGAAGTACAAGATAATGGATATTGGTAACATTAGTGGGAAAATAACTTGTTTTTACCTCTGTGCCACCGAGCACTGCAGCCTCTACTGAGACAGCCAGCAGGTCCCTCAGATCCACTTTCCCCCTCGTCCTGCAGAGAGAAGGGGACGGAATAAAAATGTTGTGCTAAAAACAGCATGGGGAAAAAAAGCTTTTACACTTCCTAACACCAAACGTGATGAAACTATCAGCCTTATCAGCTTACAATCAAACCATTACCATGTCTGACAATTAAAAAGACTTAGTGTTTACCCTCAGCCCACTGAAAGCCAGAGAATAGAAAGGCTTTCAGGACAGCATTAGAACGGATCTGATCAAAAAGTAACAGGGATTGCAAATCTCAACAGATAGCTGATGTCAGCGTTTACAGTCAAAGCAAAGTCTGACAACATGGACTCTAGGATGGGCTGCAGATTCTACTGTGCATCATTGATCATCACCGCCTGGTTTGGCAGTTGCACCGCCCTCAATCGTAAGGCTCTACAGAGGGTGAGGAGATCTTCTCAGCACATTACCAGGACGGAGCTGCCATCAATTGGGGGACTTCTAAACCCAGTGATGTAAGAAGAAGGTCAACCGGATAATCGGAGACCCATATCACCCCAGCTACAAACTGTTCTGCCTGCACCACCAGGCTTCATCCCATAGGCCATAATAAGACACACAAGGCACTTCGTCTTGGAATTACTCTTTTATTACCCTTTTCACATTTTACTATTTATGTTTCCCCTATATTTTAACTTTCACTATTTTATGTCTTGTCTTACATTGTCTAGACTTGACTTTATTTTCATACAAACCTAGGTAGGTTAGCATTGTTAGAGGAATGCTGAGACCCAAGCGTTTCATTGGCAATGTCTGTAGTTGTTGTACATTTGATAACAAATAACTTGAAACTAGTAACGGTCTTCAATATCCAATGGAATAGGCACATATTTCCATCTTTTTGAGGTTAAAAACCCGGCTCTAATAAGCAGCTGCGCGACTTGGGTGATCACAGAATATTATCATGTAAGTACCATCAATCATTGAAGAGATTGGACACCTGCTCTTTACTCCAGCTTCATAAACAGACGAGGAGCGGCTGGTGGGCTGATGTTACAAGCCCTGCCCTTGCAGATACAGTTACTGTAACGTTACCTGCGGTGGGAGATAACGCCACGTTACACCACCCTGTATGGAAATGAGACAAGAGTCTGACCTGAAAGCAGCCAGGTGGCTGGAGATGACCCCTGCGTACAGGTGGTAGATGACACCGACTCCAAGCAGGCAGAACACCGCCACACCGAGGGGTGACAGCCGGATACCCATCGGAGCCATTGTCTCAGAAGAATAACGTTACCCTTTCGAGTTTTTGTTAAATAATGTGAATCACAAAAGCAAACCAACTGCACAGAAGTGCTCTCAAAATAACAGACTGGAGAGAAATAGCATCCAGCTAACGTTAGCTGACGTGGCTGCCACCGCCACCTCGGTATCCCAGTAACTTGCTGCTACACACCTGGCGTTTTAAAAACGTCAACCGTCACGTAACGTTAGCAAACAGCTGGAAGGCGGAAAACCTGAAGCTGCTTATTCCGAGTAACGTTGATTAAAGTTGGCTGGCCGTTTAGCATCGTCCGACGTCTGTCTGACGAAATTCACCGAATAAGCTGTCGTTTCTGTGAGTAACGACATTCCGTTAGTTGGACAGCTTGACTGCGGTCCTTATTCTCGCTGTAAACTCGTCGACGCGACTCTACTGTTCACTGGCGTCGAGGGCAAAACGGAACAATCACATCTCTGTTCAGTCATTTCTCTTCTCCAGCGTCACGTACGTGGCTGATTACTTCCGGGTTATCACTTGTGTCGTCATCAGTGTGTGTGTAGTGTCTTCTATCAGTGTTTTTTGTATATACTGTAAGCTTACTGTGTTTTAATGTATCATGTGAATCACTTTGTGACTTTATCTGTAAAAGGTGCTATATCAAATAAACTTTATATATATTTGTATTTCAGAATAAAGTGTGTATTACAGTTAAGTACTTACATGTGTTTTGTAAGTCTTTGCAATAATATAACTGTATCACTATATGACTTTGCCTGTTTTTAAGTCATTAGGCCATACTTAATTTGATGAAATGCAAATTAATAAATAACTGTGTGGTGAATATGGTTGATTCTTTCCATGTGCACCCTCTGCCACATTTGTCACAGCACAGTAATCTATAATTGAAAAAGCGTATAATGACCAAAAGTCAGACTGATTTTGTTATTTTGTGTTTTTTTTACTTTCAGCTGCCATACTAAAATACCAATTTAACTATTTAACAACTATATACAACTTAAAACAGAGGATACTGGATTACTAGAGTTCCAGGAACTGCCTCACATTACCTGCCTTTTGCAATTACAAGACTAACTTAGGAAGTTACCCACTTGATTTGGTCAACTTAAACTTCCTATATTAGCTTCAGCTGAAAATTAGAATTTGTTTTTACACAGAGCGAGGACAGTGGATTATACAATATAATTAAAGGTTTGACGGGGTTCTTCAGACTTTTATTTTTACCAAGGTGGAACGTGCTCCGAAACAATTGGGCCATCACGTGACACAAACCAATACCAAATAAGCAGCTCTTTAGAGTCAGCAGCGTTATAAGTCTTTGAATTGAGGGAATTGCTGTTATTATTGTTATTATGTTAAAAAATGATTCTATGAGGTGTTAGTCTGAGAGAAAACCACCATCATCATGACAGAGAATCTATTACCTAACTAATCAGTGTTGTAGGTTCTCAGTGAGAGTAATGAGCTTTTCTTTGTTGTTGAACCCGTCAGTGTTTTACATTTTCAAAATGTATGTCATCAAAGGTCCAATTCCCTTTTCTCTTCCATCTTAAAAAGAACACTACTGAGATGCAGCCACAGCATCACCTTTTCCTCATTTTCTGTCTTCTGCATATCTGCCGGCCAGCTGGCAGAGGTCTTGACTGGCTACAGTCTCTACGCAAGTGGGGAACCTGAAGGAGTTTTGAGGGGCCCCTAACAAAAAGGGGAATCATTTATTTTTACTAAAAAATCATCTATAAGTAACACCATGACAATTTTGGACGTGGGTTTCATAAACTTTTTGTAATAGAACATCTAAAAGCAAAAATCAGACGAGGACCCTGGGACAAAATCTTATCCAATGGGTGTCCGTGGTCTAATTTGAGTCAGTTTAAGGATCCTTGAAAAGGTTTTAGAACCGCTGTTTTACACCGCCTGCTGGTTGTCAGCTCATTTCTGTCTCTTTTCCTCCTTGTCCCAACACTTTTTCTTCTGATGTGCAAGTTCCAGAGATCTGGCAAGGCATCATTTCTTCCTCTGATTTCTCTTTATCTCTTCCTTCGTTTCCTCCTCACTTCCCCTCTTCCCCTCCACCTCCTCGCTGTGGGGGCCATTTGACAGAGATGTGGTAAGACTTCAGCTCCTCCTCAGACACCAAGTCAGGGGCGCAGCTCATAAGGTCGTGACCCCGGAACGACTTGGGGAAGGCAATGACGTCACGGATGCTGGGAGCCCGACCACAATGGAGACCAGCCGGTCCAAACCTGGAAAGGAGGAGGAGTGATAAGACCACTTATGAGTATATAACCATTTTCACCTTTTAGTTTTTAAATTGGGCATTTGTATTACAGATATAATTCACTCTCCCTGCTCAATGCAACACCGCCTCTTAAACCCTGATGTCATCAAATTTTCATAAAGTTGCAGCCCATCCACATGTGATGTCACACGCCCCCTGACTTAAACTTGGAAGCTCAACAACTGCTACCATATTTAGCCAGTTAACATATGTTAGCTAGAGAAACAACCATGTCAAAGTCATTTTTAATCAAATAACTAGCTCTTTGAGTGCAGCCTTTCTATATTAACAATCTGGTTCCCGACTGAAAACAGTGACAGTTTCATAGACCTAGACTTAAGCATTTTATACATTATATCACTTTGTCTGTTGTACACCTGACTGTCTATAGGTTATATTAGCCCTCATCCACAATCTGGACTGTGGTCATAACATCTACATCTTATAAATTGTTTCCTGTTATTTATTGTTTTGTTAATATTTAATAAGCTACTGCACTGTTCAATCCCTGCACTGTTCACTTTTGCACTACTACCATTGCATACACTCTACCATAGCACCTTATCATGGTCATTTCATCAAATGGTCAGTCCATACCAACCTTTGTAATCTCTTCACAAATTAAAACTGTTATTAGTTAGTTATTTTTTAGGTAAACTACAAAAAGCTGCTGCCCCCGTGACCCGATACTGGATAAGCGGTCAAAGATGGATGGATGGATGGATATTTTTTAGGTATGTGAGATATATGTGTGTTTGTTGTGTTATGTTTGTACAAGCTACTGGATGCCTAAATTGTCCCTCGGGATGACTAAAGTAAGTTTCTATCTATGATCCTGGGTGTATTTGGGAGGTAAACATTTGCTGGAGTGAGCATCCTAATTATAAAAAATTAAATCAAATGTGTAAAAATGTACTTTTATCTTTCTTTACTGTGCCAAACTAGCTCAGTGATCGCTAAAGCTTGCTGTGGTTAAGTGCAGAGTTAACATTACCCAAAGCAATTCCTCCATGTGGTGGTGCTCCTGAGTCCAGAGCCTCCAGCAGGTGAGAGAGAAGACTGGGGTCCTCCTGCAGCACACGCATATCAGTTATGACCAGTTATGACCAGTTATTGAATCAACCCAATTCCAAACACTTCCAAGATACACAATGGCTCACCTTAAGGATACTCTTTAGACATAAAGCTGTTCTGAGGCCTTGTGGATGCGGATGGAGCCTCCACCAATCTCACAGCCATTTAACACCAGGTCATAGTGCTGACCACGTACCTGAGAATGACAGAGTACAACCAATGAGCTTTAGTCTGGATCAACATTTTTGTCCTGGATCAATCGATTTCCAGGATAAAGCCTGAAGTCCGGTGCGTGAGGTCAGGCTTTGCCCCTCACCTTCCACAAATGTGTTGCTGTTCTTCTGATTTGATGCAATAAATACAAAAAGACAGCAACATTAGTCCGATTTTGAGTGGCTCTACCTTCTGTGGCTCTGTGTAGAGTAGCTGTGTGTCCTCTGGCAGTGGAGCAGTAAATGGATGATGGGCTGACTCTAGCTGCTCTGGCTCTCTTCTTTGGGCAAAAACAGAGGGAAGTCCACAACCCACAGGAAGTGGAAGGCTGAGGGGTCGCGGATTGAAACGCCACGAGACTCCAGCAGCTCTGCACACTGCAGACGAAGATTACCCAGCATCGGGCGCTGAGAGCAGAGCAGGGGTGTAGTGAGACACAAGAGAGAAGAAAGGTTGGATGGAGAGACAACAGAAGAGGAATTAATATACAGTATATGCACATCCTATTCAGCTAAATTGTTTCCCCTTCATCAATCTTATTAAAAATGTACCAAATCCTTACCACAGTGTGGAGGGAACCAGCTGCCATCAGCAGCAGGTCTCCTGGTCTGGCTCCAGTCCTCTGCAGCAGCTCATCGGTGACTGAGACAGATAGCAGCTTCTTTAGAGGAGACTTCAATGTCCCGTCTGCTTTGACCAGCAGCACGCTGAGCTCCTTGGGACAAAACATGCACACATGAATAAAATAAAAGACACAGTGAGGAAATATTGGACACAATAACACTGCACCTGACATAACATGAAAGGGTGACTTCACATAAAATAGTAAGGTAAGAGAAAAAGTGGAAAAACAAACCTACCTGGTTGAACTGAGTCTTAGCGGTTTGTTTCAGTTCTTCCAAATCTTTGCCAGACATTAGTTTCTGAAGTCAAACACAAGACAGAGACAGAGATCGTTTGCAGATCGCTGTGAAGGGGTCAACAAATATCTGCAGATACACAACTGTTACTTACAAACGTAGTTCTGTTTGACATTTAGGAGCTTTTTGTATCATTAATACTGCATTGTACTTCCCAATGTGTATGTACAGTATGTTCTGATGGATTTCTTACCGCTCCACTGGGGACACAGATGGCCTGAACGGAGCCTCCTGGTTGGCTGAGAGCTGATCTGAGGAACTCAATGTTCCGTGGATAAGAAAACCTGACTGAGGTCGAGCAGCTGGACAGACAGATAAGAAGAAAGACAGGGATTCAGACAGAGATGCAGCAATACACCACAGGTCCCAAAGACATATTCACCCCCTCCCAAACAATCAATTGTCAATTTGTCCCAAATTCAAGGGTTAAAACAAGTAGAACATATGCATTATAAAACCACTAATGGCCTCTATCATTAAATAAGATTAGTGGGTTAGCCATCTATATTTGGGCTTGACTCATTTTCATTTTTCTTTAATCACCCACCTTCATACTGAATCTGGTGTCAGGCTTGTCCACACCGTAGTCCCTCATGGCTTCTTCATGGGTCATGGTTTGGAAAGGAACCTTAATGGGCCCATTCTCCGTAGGCCAGGAGTACTGTAACAATCCCTCCACCAGGGACATGATACCGGCCTGGTCCACAAAAGACATTTCTATGTCTACCTGGGAGAGACAATGAGAGGACAACCTGTCAGAGAACACAGACCAGGACTGATAACCAACTAGGTAAGTCCAAGTCAACACCAGCAGCACCTAGACCAAAGGAACAAGAAACCATGTGTTTTGGAAATTAATACTGGCGAATAACATTTGTATTGATAAAATGACCTACAGTATGTTAGTGCAGAAGAGACAAAAAGAGAGAGAGACTAAGTTCCTTTAATATATTTTAATTTGGTCTAGCAGTTATGACTCCTGGTTTTCACCCAGGTGTGACTCCCAGTATGGGAACAAATGTTTACCCAATTTCACTGATCGGAAAAGAGGCCTAGACCAGACTTGAATATGTCAGCTCCAATACCAACCACTAACAACATTAAACGATCAGCTGTGTGTGAGTGCATTGTGTCCTTTCCCGTTCCACCTCCATGTTACCTGGGTAAACTCAGGCTGCCGGTCAGGTTTGGAGCCTTCATCTCGGTAGCACCGGGCCATCTGGAAGTACCTGCCACATTGACGGCGATGAACAAAGGCAAATACCATTACGCATCATGTTAGTTAGCTCTGGGTTAGTGACCATGTACTGTACATTACTCTCAGGTAACACAACAGGTATAATTTACTTATTGCGTATTTCCATTTCATGACACTTTATACTCCTACTGTACTCCACTACAGGGTGGGAAACATTGGACTTTATACTCCACTTTATTTATTAGTCATGTAGTTTTCCTCTGCTCGGGCCTGCACCCACCTGTCTATGCCAGCCACCATTAGGAGCTGTTTAAACTGCTGTGGACTCTGGGGCAGAGAGTAGAATCGGCCCGGCTCTCTGGACGGAACCACAAACTCTTTGGCTCCCTGAAACACAAAAGAATGAACATCTGGGGATTATGTCGAGCGAAGCAAAGACTATACCATTTCCCTAAAGTTCATAGAAGTTATCTTTTTCTCAAATTGACAATCCAGCAACTCAGAGACAAATTCTTCTTCTATGGCTGAGAACTGTTAAAGTGACATTGATTCTGTGGAGCTGAAATCTTTACATAGTAAAAAGTGATCTTCTTACCCCTGGTGTTCTTTTAAACAAGGTCGGAGTTTCCACATCCACAAAACCTACGAATGAGAAAAACAAACAAACTGTTACAGTAGAACGATTGAGTGAAGTCATGCTCATGCTTTAATGATTCTACCATTCTGTACTCTTAGTATAGTGTTTGTATGGTTTCCTCCCTTTTTTTGAACTAAGTCACACTAAAGTCTGACGACAGGCAGGTCCCAATAACACTCGACAGGGACAGTGTGCTTGGAAGTGTGTATGTGTTGGTCAGTGTGTGCGTGATGGTTCGGTGATGGATGGGCAACCTGTCAAAGTGTTTCCTATCTTAACCCTCCTGTGGTCATCGGGTCAAATCTGACCCGTTTTCAAAAGGTTTCTATATGACAACATTTGGGTTTAGTTTAACCAAATTGTCAAAATAAAAAAATGTGTATGGTTCCGTACAGCGCTCTTCACAAGTAAGTTAAATGATCAGATCAGTACTTTCATTGAATTTGGTTGTTTTAGTCAATTTTATAGCATTTGAAAAGAAAAAATTGATTTCGAAACTTTGAAAAACTGACTATAATGTAAAAACATCACAAAAATGTGACAAAAGTGTCAAAAAATACTACCAAAACATTGAAAAAGGTTTAAATTTACACAAAAAAAGCCAAGTTGCAAGGTTGACGGGAAGACAACCCAAGGTTAAATCTCCAGTCAGAGAAATGAATCTGGCTCTCCTCACCGTGCACATTACAGAGGTATTCTCTCATCTTCATCACCAGCTGAGATCTCAGTCTCAGGTTCTTCTGCAGCACAGAGGACCTCAGGTCCAGGTAGCGGTACTGCATCCGCAAAGACTCGGATTTCTATAAATTCCACACAAAAAAACACAATTATTCACAATTAATAACTACAAAAATGATATTACTTGCTTGAAGATATATAAAGTAGTTACTTACTTTGACAAAGTCTTTAATTTCAAAAGGCAACTTCTGGCACACGTTGAAAACCTCCAGGCTCTCAGCCAGGATTTCTATTTCTCCCGTTGGCATGTTCTGTCAGTACGGGCAGCAGAAAGAGAAGATATAACAAATGGCTACTTCAAATATTTGCTTTGCTAACCACCAAAGTTCAGAGAAAGTCTCTCAAAAACCCTGACAATTCTGCTTTAGGTTGCTGCGGACGGTTATTTGAAACTTTAAATATTATTTCAGCAATTCAGTGATGAAACTCTTGATATCATTGAAGAGGTTTGCTGAAAAGTTTGTTACAAGCTGTTACACGTAAACATACACAAACCTTGTTCTCCTGCCCCGCTGGTCGTCGTCTGACTGTTCCTGTAACCTTGACGACAGACTCGGTTGTGAGATCGCACAGCGCCGCTTTCAAATTACTCGCAGACTTAAAACACAGAAAATTTTCAATTAAAACACAGTTGTTGAGTTTCCCATTAATCCAGACAATAAGATGCCCTTCACTACCTTTACTTTAGTAAATTCCTCTTCTATGTGCTGGAATCCATTATTATTAATATATTTGTATTATTCTTGACATCTGTGTTATCTGCTGTGTTAGTAATAACATACACTGTATACTGGTAGTTGAATTGTTTCCATCCTTACTTCTTCCTGAGGGATCAGAACTTGTGTCAAGCCGCTGAAATCTCGCATGATGACAAACAGGTCTTGCCTGTTGGAGGCAGAAAGGTTACTTTAAGTGAGAGCAAAGAGAGCAAAAATGCAACTCTGGGTAGTGCTGGAGTCCTGCTTCAAAAAACCAACTATCAAGTTGTAATATAAATGTATGTACACATTTTCGCTTTGTCATATCTAGAACTGTGCAGTTAGGGATGGAGAGGGAAATCAAAAGAGCTCACAGGAAGTGTAGAGTTAAAATGTAATAGTGACGTACAAAATGTGTCCTAAACCGCAGTGAGAAAACACAGACTGACTATAACTTCTCATGTCTACGTCGAGCCAGCTGTGTTTGAAGACTAGGGCTGAGTATCGCCACCAAATCAAATCAGATTCGGATTCACAAGGTAACAATTCAGTTTTTTCAAATATTGATTTGATTAGTGATATTTTAGTTGTAACAGCAATTTGGCAGGGATATGAAAGATTCTCAGAGAACTAAAACTGTCAATTTTATAAGGAACCATCTAACATGGTGCATTATTAAAAATATGAGTGTTTATGTTAAGAATTGAGAGGCCAGAGTTGTACAAGTGCCTTCTTTAGTGCAGAGGGTGTGACAAAGAGATGGTATACCTAAAGCCATACATCTGTCAAAATGGCCATGCATGTTTTCCCCTTGCCAAAATTATGTACTACTTTGGAGCGTTATTTAGCACGACATGACTTCCTTTGACCATTTAGATTCATATTATACCAACATATTCAGTCTAGCTTTAAAATTAAGAGTGTCTTCAAAGATTGGTCTCAGGTTTTTATGAATGAATGTAAGATCATTCAAGTGAAGATTTTTAAACCCAACCCTCTCTAGCCAATGTCTAACATACCTTTAAACACTTCTTCTGATCATTGTACATGTAGTTCCATGTCAGAGTGTAAACAGCAGAGACAGAATCCTACCTGAGGTACTGGACCCAGCCACACAGAGAGACCTTCTCTCCCACATGATGGGATCTCAGTTCTCCACAGGTGTGACTCCTGAAGGACAGACTGCTGGGACCTGGGAAACAAACCAAATGAAGATTATGGCCGGATGATAACTGGAATAGATTGTGATCATAGGACAATTCATTTAATAGTTGACAACTAACTTTAAATTGATTAATCTTTGCATCTCTACTGTAAACTAAGACCTTTGTATACTTTATACTTGGACTATTTTTGTAAGGCTAAAACAGTTTTTGGGCATTGCACAGTCTACATATTCCAACCAAACGTGTTTTTGTTTTGTTTTTGCTTATTGGTGGTATTTCTTGTTCTGTATTTGTGTTGGTTGAGGGAGGTGAGGGTGGGGTGGAATATTGTGTTTTGATATTTGTATAAGTATAATTTGTGAACAATGTGAAAAACCAAACTAAAAACGATGTTTTAAAAAAGCCTTAAATAATCAATCTTTCCTATGAGTTTTTGGGCTAACTAACTAAACACCACTGGTGATATAGGGTGCACATGGACCCTTCACTGCGTTGTAAAGGAAGGTCTGGCAAAGCGGGACTACATGGACCCTAATGGGAGTCCCCGTCCAATCAGCTACAGTCAGTAACAAACTATCACTTCCACAGTACCTGTGCTCGGAGGATGAGCCCTGCAGCGTGTGTGTGAGCAGCTCAGCTGTCTGAGCTGAGGTTTCCACAGCAGGCGTCCTTGACTCGAGGTCGAGGCTGAGCTCTGGTCCCAAACAGCGCGAGATCTGAGTCCACTGAACACTCTCTGCAGCCAATATCGGCTTTTTGTTGCCATCTTCTATATCGAGCTGCCCAGTCCTTACTGTCCTTGCTGTTTGAATGAAGCACATGGGAGCTACTCTTTAAGGAAGACTGTTATAAAGAGGCTCTTGACGTAATGAGACATTCAAACGTGCCAATTCAAAAAGCGTGCTAACACCGAGGACTTACTGACCCGAAGGGATGTTCGGGGCTGTCACTTCATTTGGTCCCTCTTCCGCATTTTAGCTCGTCCTGAAGTACTGTCCCGACTCCTCGTTCATGTGGATGGGCTTTTCTGTTAGCTCAATGCTAATCCATCATATTTTGGAGTCGAGGATATGTCAACGGATGTGACGTAATGTTATCGTTAGACCAAAACAGTCAGTCTGTCACATAATTGATTTTAAATCGACATCGCCCTCTGTTGATGAAAGACCGGAATACACCGGGTATTTACAGGCGGTCTCCCATCCAGGTACTGACCCGGCCCGGCCCAGAATGGCTTCGGAGATCGGAAGAGATCAGGCCTTTCCAAGGTGGTATGGCCGTAAGAAATTCCAGCAGATTAACACAAACTATTTTTGAAACTGTTGAGTACTTGCAGTTTGGCTTAGGGACTAGTTTAAGATAAGATAAGATAATACTTTATTCATCCCACAGCGGGGAAATTCCTTAGTTACAGTAGCATTCTCAACAATAACAGCAAAAAACAAACAAACAAGTAAACACAAGAAAGACAGGCAAACAATAGACAATGTGCAGAAGGTAGACTGAAGTAAAGTGGCGTCTAATAAAGGTTTTGTAAAGTAAAGTGCGGTTGCCATAGTACAAAAACAATATTGCAGTGTAAGTAAGTGTCTTTAAAATTAAATTGAATTAAAATTAATTAAATCAATTAAATTAATTAAAGTTGTAAAGCAAAAGTAGGTAACCATAATATAAGTTATACTCACCAGTGACCATGAATAATATGTAAAAATTAAGTACTTGTTATCAGAAAATATAAATACAGATAAAGATATACAGAGAGTGTGTGGATTAAATGAAAAACAGGAACAGAAACTACAACACTATCAGGTGGTGCAGGTGTTGTAGAGTCTGACAGCGGCCGGGATGAAGGACCTGCTGTACCTCTCCTTCTTACACCGGGGGTGTATCAGTCTGCTGCTGAAGGAGCTGCTCAGGGACCCCACAGTGTCATGTAGGGGGTGAGAGGTGTTTTCCATGATGGATGTCAGCTTGGCTAACATCCGTCTCTCCCCTACTTTCTCTACTGGGTCCAGAGGAAAGTCCAGGAACAGCCGTTTACTAAATGGCTGAAACAATAGTCAGCTGTCTTTACCAACCATCTAATTCTTACAGTGAGAATTATGGCCAATGAAGCAATATTGAATGATTAAATTTTTTCAATATTAAGATTAAGAATGCTATTTAATGCTTATATATTGTTTTCCATGGCCCAAAATCGAGGTAGGTATCAAATGGTGGATTATGTTACACCCCTACTTTTTATCATGGACAAACCTTGGATTTTATTTATGAATGAAGACCTGTTGGTGCTTTATAATTTATGTAATCCTGGACCTATGTCTTCATAAAAAAATATATAAATATAATATATATAACAATTATAGTGAAGTCTGTATTCATCCATCATATGCTTCACTTGAGTAGCCCAGTGGGAAAACTTAACGTTATTACAATGTGTTCATTTCAAATTTGATCTTTAGTTATTTATTTATGCCCGGATAAATGTGTTGGTTCCTTAATGTTTATTTGGGTTATCTGTTGGTAGTATTTAGAAAAGTTACATGGACAGGCCTTCATTTTGATAATTGAACATTATGTATGCTGAGTGATTTGTGAAATCTACATGACAGCTTGGGTCCACTCCATCTGCTGAGAAAGATCATGTGCTTGATTCAGATGATTTCCAATCTTTCTATCTAAGCTATGTGACTGTGTGTGTTTCTGTGAGGTGTCAGTCAGGACACAGGAGTCGGGGAATCCATTTATTATATTTAATCAGGAAGGTTATAGGTGGGACACATGCTGAAACTTTACAGTAATATTTGTGTGTGTGTGTGTTGTGTGTGTTAATACAGATTAAAAAATGTATGTTACGTTGCAAATAAACAATATTGAAAAACAAAAAAAATTAAGATGCAGTGTAATAAAATGTATACTATGCAAGGAAAATAATTATCTTGAAATAATGATATGATCAATTTAACAAATTATGATTCTAAAATGAGTATAAAAATAATGAGTATGAGAAGTCATATGCTGTATATGTGATGTATTTTCAACCTGCAGTGACAAACAGTAGTCAGGCTGTAGCTCATTGAACACAAGGACCTTTCACAGCAAACCCTGGTGACCACCCCCATTTTTCGCAAAAAAAAAAAATAAATAATGGTGTGTACTTTTGTATTTAAATTTAAATAAGTTGAGAATAGGGAAAGAAAAGTTTTCTTAAACGACGGTTTTAAACGACGCATTTAAAGATGCAAAAAAAATATTAACATAATATAAAGGTCAGGGGCGTCAAAGATGATACTTTTTATTTTTTTTTCAACTCTTCCCTTCCTTATGCCGTTTCTCAAGGTCTTATTTTTTTTTAAAACCTGATGGGTTTTTTTTTTCTTCCCTTTCTTTTGTTCTCTTCAAATCCTTTTATTTCTTCTTTTATTTCTTCTTTGTGACTTTGGGGGTCTTTTTTAAGATTGTACTTTTGGGCCCTGGCCCTCGGTGACTTTTGTATTTTTTCCAGCTTTTTTTCATGTCCTGATTTCCCCCTTTTTTTCCACAAAAAGCTTAACCTTTGGGTTTCTTTACCAAATCCCCCTTTTCTCCCTCTTAAATTTTTTTTTCCCCCCCACTTTTTTTCCCCAACTTTCTCCCTTTTCCCCTCCTTTCTTCCCTTTTTCACTCTTCTTTTTTTTTTTCTTTTTTTCTTCTTCCCCTCCTTTTATTTTAACTTTTTCCCCCCCTTCCTTTCTTTTGGTTTCCCCCTTTTCCCCCCCCCCCCGGGGCCCCTTCTTTTTTCCCTTCCATTTTTTTTTTGACTGAAAGACCCACTTTTGCCCCCCCCCAAGGGGGGGGCCCCCTTTTTTTTTTCCTTTTCCTGGGCCTTTCCCCCTTTGGCTCCGGGCCCCAATTTTTGGTTTTTTTTTTTTTGCAATAGCTTTCTTTTTTTTAACCCTTTGTGACCTTTCCCCAGGTTTTTTAAACCCTTTATTGGGGTTTTTTTTTTCGGGGCTGCCCCCTTTTCTGACCGCCCGGGAACACTTGGGGGGGACCCCCTTTTTTTTCCAAAAAAAGGGGCCCCAACACCCTTTTTTAAAAAACACAAAAAAAAGGAACCCTGGGGGGGGGCCCGGGGGGAAAGTAAAAGGAAAAAAAAGCCTGGTCACCCCGGTTTTAAAAAAGGGTAAACCCCCCCCAAAAAAATTTCTTAAAGGGAAGAGTTTTTTTCCCTGGAAGGGCCCAACCAGCCCCGTAAGAAAAAAAGAAACCTGGCTTTAAAGGGTTTTGGCCCTTTTGGGAGGGAAAAAAAAAAGGCCGGGGTGGAAAACCGGTGTTTTTTCCGGGGGCCCCCAAAAACGGGTACAATTTTGGGAAAGGGGGAAAATTTCGCCCGAAGGGTTTCCGGGGACCTTGGAAAACCCCAAAAACCCCCAGAACCCCCCGGGTTTTCCCCCCTCCCCCCCCTTTTCAAAAGTGTTTATTTTGATTCCCCTTTCCGGGGCCAATTTTTCGGGGGAAAAATTTTTTTAAACCCCGGCCCACCAACCCCTTTTACACCCCAAACCCTTTTTGGGATGTGCCCTTAAGGGAACAATTTCCGTCAGCCCACAAAAAAACTCCGGTTGTTTTTAAAAGTTCAACATAAGCAAGACACCCCTGGAACGGGACATAGGGGTCATTTTCGACCCGAATGGGTTTGGGGGTTTAAATTTTTTTTTTTGGGGGGGAAAAAAGCCAAAAAAAGGGGAAAGGGCCCCGGGGAAAAGGGATTTTTGTTTTTCCCCAAACCCCGGGGGTTTTCCCAAGGCGGAGTCCCCGGGGAAAAAAGTAACAAATTCCCTTTTTTTAAAACCTTAATTTTGGGAAAAAAAATTAGGGGTATAAAAATCCCTTTTAAATTTCCCCCGTTCCCCCCAAAAACCCTTAAAAAGGGTTGGGAAAAAGGGGGGGGGTTTTGGGGTTTTATTTGTGCTTAATCTTCTCCTTTTTGGGGGTTTCTTAACCCCTGAGGCTTTTAACCAAAAAAAAAAGTTTGCCCCCCAAGGGTCAAAGGGACTTTAGATAAAACATCAAAAAATCGAGCAAGGGGGGGCCCTTTTAAATTTAGGGGAAAAAGGGGGGGGGACATTTTCCCCCAAAGGGGGGGCCGGGGAACCCCCTTTTCCCCAAGTTTTTAGAAGTGCAGGAGAAGGGGGGTTTTTCCCCCTTTACGGGGCACCCAAATCTAAAGGGGATGGGGTTATAACCCGGTTGGATGAAAATAAAACGGTTTTTCCTTTTCCCCGAGAAATTGAATGGGTGTAAAAATGGGAAAGTAAAAAAACTATAAGATTTTAATCCCCCCAAAGGGGGGGGGAAAAAACAAATGTTGGGGATGGGCTCCCCGACCTTATCCCAGACGTAAAAAATTAAATGCCAAAAGTTGAAAAAAGTTGGGGGGGTTTTTTAAAACCCAACCCCATTATTCAAATTGGAAAAAAAAAAACCAAAAAAGAATGTTAAAAGGTTTTTCTAAAAAATTTTTTAGTAAAGAAAATATTTTGGGTTGTGGGGTTAAGGGGGGGGGAAAATTTAAAAACCAAAAAATTATGGAAAAAGGGTTTATTTTTTTAAATTTTTTTTTTAAAAAAGAAGATAAAAATATAAAAATTGAAAAAAATTATTAAAAATTTTTTAGGTTGTTTTTTTTGGGAAAGATTTGTGGGGTGGTTTTTTTAAAAGGGGGGGCCCCCTTTTTTAAAAAAATTTTGGGGGGAAAAAATTTTTTAGGGGGGGGGGGGGCGAGGGGTTTTGGGGGAGAAAAAAAAATAAAAGGAAAAAGGAGGGGGGGGGTTTGGGGGAACAAAAGGGGGCGGGGGGCCCCCCTCCCCCCCCCGGGGCAAAAAATTCTTTTCCCCCCGAAAAAAAAATTTAACCCAAACGGAAAAAAAAAAAGAAAAAAGAAAAAACGAATCAAAAGGGACCCGGGCCCCCCCCTGCGGGAAAAAAGGGGGGAAAAAAACCTTAAATTCCAACGGGGGAAAACCCCCCATATTTTTCCCCCCAAACGAAAAAACCATCAAACCCCAAAAAAAAGGGGGCACTTTTTGAAGGGAAAAATTTCCCCCCAAACAGGGAAAAACCCGGGCCCGGTCATTAAAATCCGGGCCGGGGGGTATTCGGGCCGGGAAAGGGTTTTCCCCCCCGGGGGGGGGGAACCAAAACCCCGGGGAAGGGAAAAGCTTTAAAAAAAAAAACAATTTTAAATTGCAGGTGATATGCACTAATAAAACATAGTTATGAATATTATTCCATTCTGCCAATATATCCTCCTAAATTCTACACACTACTCCTTAATCAAGGAGGGTTTGTGTGAACAAGTCCTCCTTATCAAAAATGTGTCTGCACTTACCAGCTGTTTTAACAGTTTCTACGATAAAATCGTCTGTTTTTGGCTTTGATGATCAACTGGTAAAGTAGATGTTGGCATCCTCAAATGGTTCATAGGTCACATGCTTTCCGTTTGTTCTCCTTTGCAGTTTGACCCAAACGTGTTAACAGCTCTGAACGATCAAGGTCTTCTTCTTCAGGTACCTGTACCTACATTTTTCTGATCAGTCTTTTATTGGGGTGTTCCATGTATGTTCCATGGAAGCTGACTCTCCTCTCTGGGTGGTGATATCAGTAAGAATGAATGATCGAATGATTGATCGCTGAAGAGCTGAAGGACTCTGCAGAGTCTCAGTTTGTGTTCTTCAGTGAAGCCTTCAGGCTGTAAAACCAGCAGGAACACATGAGGTCCAGGAGCAGAGAATCTCACAAGGTTTCTACATGTTCTGTCAGATCGCGTTGAGAGATGTTGGAGTGCAGCAGATCTGGAGGGTTGATGACAACTACTTTTTTCTCCTGCAGCTGTCCACTGATTCTCAAACAACATTCAGGTGCTTTGTTGAACACATTCTCTCCCAGTATAAAGTTCGCCACTGAATCCCTCTCAGACCGGCTGTTCCCCAGCAGAACAACCCTCAGCTCAGACACTGTAAAAAAATCAAAATAATTAGAAAGGGCAACTAAACACAGACTTGCATGTATTCATTTTAAATTTATTATTGCTATATACAGTAGTAAATAATTTAAACACGTCTAATCTTCAATAGCAGAACACCATAGTTCAGTTTGACTTACTGTGAGGTGGCAGAAACTCATAGCTGCTACTGCGCTTCAGAGGAGGCGGATCATCTGTGATTGGAAGGATACAACATTTGTTTAATCAAATATAATCTAGTAGACTAGACAAGTAGACCTGATGCCGGGCTGTATGTTCACTTTGTATTTTTAGTTGTTGTGGTGTTTAGGTGATTGTTGGCAAGATCATCAGGGGCCTGACAGTGTAGAGCCCTGTCGGTTATGATGAGAATTTTGAATTGGATTCTATAGGTTACAGGAAGCCATTGAAGGGAGCAGAGTAGAGGAGTGATATGGGTACGCTTGTTTGATCTAGTAAGAAGACTAGCAGCAGTGTTTTAAATGGACTGCAGGCGGTGAAGGACAGATTTATTGAGTGAGGAGAAAAGTGAATTGCAATAGTTAATATGGGAGGAAATAAAGGCATGGATGATCATCTCTAGTTCTGACTGAGAAACCACAGCCCTTCATTTGCTAATGTTGCATAAATGAAAAAAACAGGATTTGGTCAGTGATTTGATCTGAGTTTCAAAGGAAAGGGATTTGTCAAATGTCACCCCAAGGTGACAGGATTTTGTGGGCTTTTTTAAGATTGTTGTGGCCCAGAATGCCTGATTCTGCAGGAGCTGTCCTCAATTTTGATCATTGTGTCCTCATCTCCGTTTTTCCTGCATCCACCATGTGTATTTCCTACATAAATTCTGATTTGAACACAACTTCAACTGCATAATGATGTAGGCTACCCAACGTATCTAATGCTTTAGTTGATGTGTTGTTCATGCATGAGGTCATGAATGGGAGGCTATGAACTAATGTCAATTGCTGAAGATTCATAAGATATAAAGGAATGAAGTAACACACAAATAATGAATTAATTCATGCATGAATTCCTAATTCATGTACCCTAACCATAAAGTGTTACCATAACTTTAGTTCAAATCTGTGGCAGCAGTTCCAAATAATTCATTTAGTGCCATGCAATGAAAAATACCTTTTCACAAAGTTTTCACAAGTTCACTGTGTACCTTTTCCAAAAGAATGCTGTAATTCTGAAAACTTTTGTGAACAGTAGGCCTATGTGTGCTGTTGGCAAAATTGTGTCTGATATGTCTGTGTGTATGTCTGACGTGGGCTGGCCCATGTTGCACACTGTTCACTTTAAAAAGCGTGTGCATGCGAGACTACAGCCAAACGTCAAGGGTCCTGGTTTTAGTTTTGGGAAATCTGGTCACCCTAACCCGGACACCTCCTGTGATACCTACATGTTGTTTCACCCATCTGCCACCCCGACCTCCACCAAATTTAAAATTACACACCACATGTACCGTATGGCAAGAAGTGTTGCAAAGGTCAGGAATGTAGGTTCACCACTTAGTGATGCGAGAGAACACACAGAGTACGTGAAGTAGCAGTGACCGGTTCAGGATGGGGTGAATCCTCTGCTTACTGTCTGTCTGCTCTGTTGCTGAGCAACAGTTCTTACTGGTTGTCATATTTAATGTTTTGTTGGGACTGACCAATCGGAGGATTTTAATTCAAGGCTTTCAGACCAAAATTTATCAAACACTCTTTTGTTTTCTATATAATGTAGAGAAAGAGAAGAGAGTTAAGACTCACCTATTGCTGCAGTTGCCATGATGTCCTCTACTGCAAACATCAGAGACTAGTTCAACAGGAAGTCAACTGCTGAGTGTGATAACCTACAGAAAGCAGAATTTAAATCTTATTCACATCATAAAGAAAGTGTTACAAAGCAACTTGGAGCTCAGATTGGTTACTGAAGACAAACAAGTGAAGGTGTGTTTGTGATAAACAGATTTGTCTATAAATAGAGCTAATTAAGGATTGATGTTAGCTTTAAGGATTATTGTTTTTCTGTATAGTATAGTACTTGTAATAAAGTTTGCTGTTGATAATGTAAAATTCAGAGATTTAACAACTTACAAATAAACTTTCTATATGTTATGTCAATCCTATCTATAGAAATAGTTTTGCAACATGCTTAACTGTAATAAGTCTGCTTTCATTTGTATTACCTTCAGTTGAGCTAAATTCTACTGATATTTGCCTCTTGCCACCAGTTCAACCAGTGTAGAATTAGACTACAGCTTTTTTCAGTGAGTCAGTACATTTTAGTCACATTTAGGTAAAAAGATATTAAGGATTTAAATTGGGGTAAAAAAAGCTTAAATTTGGGGATACGAGGGGGTAAAAGACAAATAATTGGACAGGGATTGTTCAGTGTCTCACATTTTGTTTTAAATTTTTTATGATATGATGGTGGTTAAAAAAGAAACACAACCACATCCACGTCACAGGAATCAATCAGCCGTGCATGTCTATAAAATTAAATTATATATAAAATATATATAATATATTTTAATTATATTATATATGCTGCACATATGCCTCCTAACTTGGCTTTTTTTTTGTAATAAAACAAAAAAAATAATTTTTTTTTAATTTAAAAAACTACAGGGATTTCTCCCATTTGGGCCAGGCCTATGTAAAAAAAATGAAAAGAGGGGTTGGTATTGACTTAGCCTCCCAACTCAATTTAAAAATCCGCAGTTCCTTCGGTCAAAAATTTAAAAAAAATTTGCCTGGGTTCATAAATAAGATTTTAGAGGAAAAACCCCGAGTGGAAAACAGAAAGGACACTCCTAGCTCCGTTATGGCGTTTATTTCCGCTTCAACACGTACAGTAAAGCTGAAAACTTCTCTGGTCCCAGATACAGTGTTAATAATACGCTCAGTGTTCCTACATATAGGCTACGTTACTTTAATTAGAGACTTGGTTATTTTTTCTTTATTTTGGTCGAGTTCACTTACCTGGCTACGAATTCTTACTGCGACACAAAAAACCATGTGAAAGTGAAACTTAAAAAAGGTCAGAGGAAGCGCCACCCCCCCCCCCAGCTAAAAATGTTCTTAAGCTTAGAAATAGTGAAAGTGTAATTATTTAGTTTAGAGACAATCTGTATACATGCATGTAGCCCTATAGAAAAAAAACTTTAAATGAAATGGAAAACAGTAAATTATGAAGAGTATTTAATTCCAACAGATCTGCAGAAACGAGACAAACGGAGCAACCCCGGCGGTGCAACACACCATCAGCTCAGTAGTAAATGTTAGAGCTCCACCTGTTGGACAAAACAAGGAAAAAGGATCTACTGTTGAGAACAACATATCTTTGGGGTCAAGCCAAATATTCGGGTCTATTCATGTGAATCTATTAATTCCCTCATCTACCGAAAATCCATTTGAAGATTTTCAAATCTTCAAAGCAAATATTGATATACCTACAATTAATAGGCTATAGATTGAACATGTCATCTATTCAAACCAGTCAACTGCAGTAGACTACACTCCGGTCCAGATGTGGCGCTGATGCGCTTGAATCCTGTCTGTAGACCACAGGAGCAGCGTACTGTCGGAAATGTTTAGGAGTGGGACGTCCGTCTGTGAGTAGGCTCGTTCGAGATGAGCCAGGTCTGCGCAGAATCGATCACCGGCGATCGGCGCCCGTTGCATGCCGGTTAGATTTGTGTTTTTTTTTTTTTTTTTTTTTAAAGCCATCTTTATTTCAAAAAATACAAAACAGAACACCAACAACACATAAAAGTAAAAGATACAAACACAATAAACATACAATACAATACAATACAATTTGCCAGGGGAAGCTTAAAGGTCACTAGAGAGATAAGGAGGACCAAATACTGACAGTTTTAGCTGCCTTCTTGTTATGGGAGCCCGAAATCAGATTTATATAATGCAGAACCTCATGGGAAAAAAGAATAAAATTAGGTTTTTTAGAACTGAATTTACATTTGTGGATATGAAATTTGGCCAAAAGGATTAGTAAATTTATAATAAAAAACATCTTTTCTTTACTATGAGTTCTATAAAAACAAAATACAACATTTTCCCATAATAGGGCAAAGTCTTTATAGATACTGTCAATGATAAATCTGCTGAAGAGTTGCCAAAATCTTCTGGAGTATGAACAATACCAAAAAAGGTGTACAACAGTTTCTGGGTGATCTCCACAGAAAGAACAGTTTGCATCAATGTTTCTTTTAAATTTCAGCATGTAATGACTGGCAGGGTAATATCTATGAATTATTTTAAACGACACTTCTTTCACCTTGTTCACTATCAGGTATTTGTGAGGAATCATCCAAACCTTTTTCCAGTCAATATCATTAACAAATCGGTTCCAATAAAATGTAACATTTGGAGTTGAAACAATTTCTCTCTGAAATAAAGCACGGACGTTCTTATTATTTCGAGGAAGTTGAGAAAAGCAGATTTTTCCAACTTGTGACTCAGCCACACTGGGGAGGGGGACAGCAGTAGGAGGAAGTCTACCAGCAGATCTAAACAGCATTATCGTGCCTGATGGAATGGCGTCAAATACGATCGTGAATTCTCTCGGCGTAACAGGAATGTTATATGTTGATAAAAACTCACTGTAAGTGAAAAGATGCCCCTCTCCATTAAACAGCTGATCCACCAGCAGAATCTGATTAAGTACCCAACTCTCAAAGAAGAGTGATTTGTTTTTATATAATATATCTCTGTTATTCCAAATTAGGTATCTGTGAGGTGAGAAGTTATGCTTATAAATTAGACACCATGCTAAAAGGACCTGCTTGTGGAAGGTGGACAGTTTTACAGGGAGTTTGTCTACATTATAGCTACAGTTCAAAATAAAACTTAGACCACCAAAGCGAGAGAATATATAGTGGGGAATAAAATTCCAGATCGAGACAGGGTTTTTAAGAAAATGCTTAGCCCAGTTAATCTTAAAAGTATTATTTAGAGTACTGAAGTCCAAAAAGTTGAGCCCGCCAGATTCATAATTATTCATAACAACACTTCTTTTGATATAATGGGTACGATTTTTCCAGATGAAGTCAAAAAGCATTCTATCAATATCTTTACAAATGTTACTGTCCAGGTGTAAAGAGAGAGCTGCGTATGTGAGCCGGGATATCCCTTCAGCCTTGGTAAGTAACACTCGGCCTTTTAGAGATAAGTCCCTTTGCAACCACTGGTTCAATTTGTTCTGAGTTTTTTTAATGATTGGAGAGAAATTTACTGAACATCTCACTTTCTGATCTTTAGAGATGACAATACCTAAATATGTAACTTCTTCCCTGATTGGAATGTTGCAGATAGTTTGTAGATTACAATCTCTTAAAGGTAGCAGTTCACATTTATTAATATTCAGGCATAGACCGGAGGCCTCTGAGAACTGGTTAATTACTTGAATAGCGACAGGTACCTGGCTCGCATTTTTCAAAAAGATGGTGGTATCGTCAGCAAGCTGACTGATGATAATATCCCTACCCGCGACAGACATTCCTTGTACAACGCTGTTACCGACATGAGTTGAGAGAATTTGTGTACAAAGTAAGAACAGATAAGGGGAAATCGGACATCCCTGACGAATGCCACGTTTCAGATCAAATCTTGGGGAAGTTCCATTTTTCAGTTTGATAGAGCAGTTGCCATTAATATATAACGTCTTAATTGCTTTGCAGAAAAAATTCCCAAAACCAAATTTTTCTAAAGACCGAAAAATAAATTGGTGTTCTACTGTATCAAAGGCCTTATAGAAATCTAAGAAGAGGATGAAGCCATCTTCAGATATCAAGTCAGAGTAGTCAAGAATATCTAAAACTAGTCTAATATTGTTAGAGATGTGCCTGTCCCTCATGAAGCCTGATTGTGTCTCATCTATAATTGTGTCAAGAGTTTCTTTAATTCTCCTGGCAAACATCGAAGCTATAATTTTGTAATCATTGTTTAGCAGACTGATGGGTCTCCAGCTATCAATAAGAAGCACGTCTTTCCTAGGTTTGGGAAGCAATGTGATCAGCCCTTGAGTGATGCTAGGAGCAAGGGTATTATTCTCTATACTCTCCATAAAAACCTGGAGTAAAAAAGGGGCCAAGTGATCTGAGAACGCTTTGTAAAACTCTGCAGTTAGACCGTCGGTGCCGGGGGATTTATTGTTTTTGAGTAAAGTAATCGAATCAGTGACCTCTGTCATTGTAAGAGGGGTGTCACAATAATCTCTGTCTGCCACATTAATCTTTCTAACGTTATTTACAGAGTTAAGAAATTGAGACGTAACTTCTTCATTATATTTTGAGCTGTATAGATTGCTATAAAATGTTGAACAAAAGTCTGAAATTAATTTAGCGTCATCAGTAATGATTCCATTAATATTTAAGTTATGGATAGAATTAATTTTGGCACGGTATCTTTCAAGGCGGAAAAAATATGCAGAATTTTGCTCCCCCTCCTCCAGCCATCTCTTCCTAGACCTTACAAAGGCTCCCTCAGCTTTTTGTCGATATAAGTCATCCAATTTGTTTTGAAGTTGCAAAAGAAGTAATTTATCCTCCTCTGAAACTTCGCCAGGGGGCCTTTGAAAAAAAGAGGAAATTCTACTTATGACTTCCTCTTCTTCTGCTCTTTTAGCTTTGGCAACAGAAGTTCCATAATGTCTTAAGAATTTTCCAGACTCAAACTTAAATAGTTCCCAGTTAGTGTTGTAGGATTTTTCTTTCCTAGCCTTGTCGGAAAAAAGAGTAATTAACTTAATTTCAGTCTTAACCTTTTCATGCTGTAACAAGGAATTGTTTAACTTCCAGTAGCAAGGTTTATAGATAGTATTAGATGCACTAAATTGAATGTTTGTATGAATTGCTCTATGGTCAGTGAGGGGAGTGGCAAGGATATTTACTGTAACTTTCTCTTTATCAATGATATTGGATAACAGCCAATAATCTATGCGAGACTGACTGGAACCTGAACTATTACTCCAAGTGAAGGATCTGTCATCAGGAAATTTCTCTCTCCATACATCTACAATGTTAAATCGACCCATAAGTGTTTTAAGGTTTGTGCAGAGGGAGGAGGGCCGCCTAGGGGGCCACCTGTCAACAGCATTATCTAAAGCAATGTTAAAGTCTCCACCAATTAAAAGAAGAGAGTTTGGGTATTTGGTGAGCCAAAATGTAATTCTTTCCTCTATAGAGTCAAGTAACTTATCATTCTCAAGCTTGTTATTATAACCGTAAAGGTTAATGACTATGATATAAATATTGTCAACTCTAATTACAGTACAAAGGTAGTGTCCTAGGGAGTCACAGTCTGAGTGTAAGACATCACCAGTGAAAGTATTTTTAAGCGTGGTTACTCCAGCAGATCTCTCTGAGCCATGAGAGAACCAGATATCATTACCCCATTGAGACTTCCAGAAATTAATATCAGCAGATGTGGAATGACTCTCTTGAAAAAAACAAAAATCCGAATGAAGTTGTTTGGCAAATAGAAATAAGGCTTTCCTTTTACAAATCTGTCTTAGACCCCTGGCATTTAACGAAACAATAGATAAAGACAAAGTTATTAACAAACGTGAACAAGGAATAAACTAGAAAGTGATTAATAACCAGTTAAGAGTGTATGACTGGATAAGGGGACCGAGTGCTGCTTCTATAAGAAAAATAACGGTAAAGGCCAGCTCCTAAATACAGCACCCCTCAGCAGCTGCCTTGGGTATCAAACGGCCTTAAGAGGTAGAACGTATAACAGAAATGGCAGCAATTTAGTAAATTAAAGTGCTTTGTAACGTCTTAGTTACAGCACAACAAGAACTATAACATCAAAATGTCAACTCTGAACGTAGTGCAAATCAGGCTATCACTGTATGTAGTGCAAATGAAACCAGTAGGTGACCTAGTGATATCAACCAGCAGGCGAGTCCGTTTCTTAGGGGGTTAGGGGGACTTCTGACCCGTTGATAAATCCGCGACCTCCGATGAAGAAGGCTGGTTTGCCCTCCTCTCGAGCTTTTTTTATCACTGGCCACAGTTTGATCCTTCGGTCTCGGTCTTCCTGTGAGAGATCCTCCGCAAATCTTAACCCGTTGTCACGCAGGTGTGGAGACGTCTTGGCAGCTTTCCATACGGCGTCTCTGCAGAAACGAGCGATGAACTGGATGATGACGCCTCTGGGTTTGTTGTCATGTTGCCGCTTGGCGCCGAGCCGATGGACGGTGTCGATAGTATCAGCCAGCCTGTTCCTCTCCTCCGGCAGAACAGCTTGACAGATCTCGATGGCCTTCTTTCGTATGTTTTCTTTTTCTGATTCTTCAACTCCGTAAAGTCTCAGGTTCCATCTCCTGGAGTATCTTTCTAACTCCGAGACCCTTTGCTGACATGTGTCCACTCGTTTTTCTTCTTTTGCCATTTTTCCCTCAAGTGTACACACTTTGCTCTTTACCTCTTTAATTTCTGCGCACACAAAGTCAATAGTCTTTTTAAGACCTTCAATTTTGAGTGCATTAGCACTGACCATGCTTTCAATGTTGTCTGACCGCGTGCTTATCAGAGTCGAGAGGCTAGCTATGATATCATTGGCGTTGGTTTGGTCAGACCCAGCTGTGTACATCATTTTCTTCGGTGCTGGCGACTTACTGGGAGTGACAGGTAGCGGTGGAAATTCACCCATGAAGTCTTCAGCAGTGGTGAGAGACAGGGAATTGGAGGTATAATCGTGACAATTGTCAATTAGAGCGTTGCTAGCCTTGAGAGTAGCACTGCTAGCATCTGGAATTAGCTTCCGACCAGCGTTCTCTTGACCTCTTTTTCTTTCGCGTTGGTTCGACATATCTCGGTAGTTCGTCTTATGAGTGCTGTTATATTTATCAAAACAAGGTTCGGTGCTTGGCGAGAAAATATATTGAGTTTTACCGTTTCCAAAACTTTCGTTTGCAGAGCTCGGTAGAAAGCGTCTACTCACTCGGCCATCTTGGCACGCCCCCCGGTTAGATTTTTTTTTTTTTTTTTTTTTTTTTTATTCATTCAAAATACAAATATACAAACAAACAAGGCAGTAGAAAAATCTGACCACTTTCAAAAACAACATTTGCCTCGGGTCGAACAAGTCAAAACATAAAAGCATGTACATATCAAATTAAAATTCAGAGGAAAGAAATGAGAGAAAAAAAATAAAAATAAAAAATAAAAAAATAAATAAATGACAAACAAATAAATAACGGGGGCTATCTCAAATTAAATCAAAACTTTCAAGTAGATAAACCAAATCAAGGGCTTTTCCAATCTTAACCAGTTTTAAAGACTTATACATGAGGTTTAGCTCATTCTTCCAGTGACTCAGGGAGGGTTTGGTCTTAAAATATCTGCATTTATGTATAAAATGTTTCCCTAAAAGTAACAAGTTGTTGAGAACGAAGTCTACCTTCTTGTCTTCAACAAAAACACCAAACTTAATATTCATCACAGTCAGAGGAGGAATCAGAATTCCCCTGGTCTGGAACCAGCTCCGCAGATCTTTCCAGAAGGGTTGCACTGACTCACACAGAAAGAAAACGTGTTCTAGCTTCTCAATTTCCCTTTCACAAAAAACACAGTTATTTGTATCAAAATTGAATCTTAGTCTTAAGAATTCGTTTGTAGGGTAAATTCCATTTAAAATCTTAAAGTTGACCTCTTTCACCTTCGGAAGAAGTGGGAATGAGATATAGCTTTTCCTTATTTTCTTAACCTCTCCATCACCAAAGTCTTTCAACATATATTTTCTTCTTACCGGATTAGGATAGAATTCCCTTAACAGAATATTTCTGATAACTTTGTTGGTACATTTATAATCACAGAAAGGAATTCCCTCTAAGCAGAGCTGCCTCAGACCAGGAGAAACCCCGGAGTATTTAATGTCCTCTCTCACCATTGATTTCAGAGACATTGGTATAGCTTTCATCCATCTATCATACCACTTGGCATTGCATTGGAGTTGATACTTCTCACAAAACTCCTCGTGCTGTAACAAGACCCCATTACTGTCCATAAAATGAGCAATTGCCCAGATTCCTCTGGAATTCCATTCCTCCTTGTACACAGATTTTCTGCCTACCAATATGTACCTATTATTCCAAACTGGGGTATTGTGAGGTGTAAAATTATGTTTATAGATCAACTTCCAATAGAGAAGAACCTGCTGATGGAAAGCGGAAAGTTTGATTGGTAGAGAACTGCATTCAAAGTCACATCGCAGAAGAAAGTCTATTCCTCCCATCTTGGAAAATATTAGATTGGAAACACTAAACCAAAAGGATTGCTCATTATTGATAAAAGATTTTAACCATTTCAATTTTAAGACACCATTCATTATATCAAAATCAATAGCATTCGCACCTCCATCTTCATAATTTTTAACCATGTCAATTTTCCTTATGTATTGACATTTGTTTCTCCATACAAAATTAAAGTTGACCTTGTTCATGGCTTTGATCATATTTGTAGAGATGGGTAAAGTGAAGGCCGGGTAAATAAGTCTGGATAAACTGTCCATTTTGGATAATAAGACTCTCCCGAAGATTGTTAAATCTCTCTGCAGCCACCTATTTAGGATTAATTTACACTTGTCTATATTGTTCCATATATTCATTTTGTCTGAAATTATTTTATTCTTGGAAATAACAATCCCCAAGTATTTAACTTGTGACTTGACTTCTATGTTAAACAAAGGTTGCAAGGGATAATCATGTAATGATAAAATTTCACACTTATTTAAATTCAATTGTAAGCCTGAAGCTCTTGAAAACTGGTCAATGATTTGTAAGGCTACGGGAATTTGAGTTTCATTTTTAAGAAATAAAGTTGTGTCGTCAGCCAATTGACTTATGGTAATTTGTCTGTCATTCACAACTAACCCTTCAATGCAGCTGTTCTGGATCAGAATGGACAGCATTTCTGCTACCATTATGAATAAAAGTGGAGAGCTACTGCAACCCTGACGAATTCCCTTCTTAATCTCAAATCGGGGACAGGTGCCATGCCCTAAAGCTACAGAACTATTAATATCGTTATATAGCATCCCAATTATATTTCTAAAATTTTCCCCAAATCCAAAATGATGCAAAGTTTTCAAGATGAAGGGATGTTCAACAGAATCGAATGCTTTGTAAAAGTCCAAGAATAAAATAAACCCACCATCATGAATCATGTCACTGTACTCCAGTAAATCTGAAACAAGTCTTATGTTGTTGTGGATGGACCTTCCTTTCAAAAAGCCTGACTGAGTCTCACCAATAATGGACGACACACCTTCCTTTAGTCTATTAGCAACAAGTCCAGATAGTAACTTGTAATCAGTATTCAACAGTGTAATTGGTCTCAAATTATCTAAAACCCTCTTGTCTTTACCGGATTTGGGAATCAAAGTGATAAGACCTTGTTTCATAGAAGACGTCAGTTCTTTCTTCTCTATACATTCCAGTAAAGCTTTAAATAGCAAATTTCTCACATCATTCCAAAAGAATTGATAGAAATTTG
This sequence comes from Etheostoma spectabile, assembly GCF_008692095.1. NCBI lineage: Eukaryota > Metazoa > Chordata > Actinopteri > Perciformes > Percidae > Etheostoma > Etheostoma spectabile. The sequence goes on from NC_045744.1 coordinate 20,876,975, forward strand.
TTGTGAGACCATCTGTCCCTGGAGATTTGTTCAACTTCATCTTGAGAATAACTAAATCCAACTCCTCAATACTCAGCTCTGACTCGCAAATATCTTTAAAGGAATCATCAATGCATGGGATAACATTCTTGATTTTATCAAACAAATAATCAGCTTCTGTATCAGAATAATTTGAGGAGTATAATTCAGAGAAAAAAGAGAAAACTTCTTTTTCTATACTTCTAAAATCCTTGTTTTCAATCCCATTTATCATCAAACTAGTAATTGAGTTTCGTTGCTGTCTGTTTTTTTCCAAATTACTAAAATATGAAGAGTTCTTTTCACCTGCCTCGATCCATTTGGCTCTAGACCTTACAAAGGCCCCTTGTGCTCTTTCAATATATAGCTCGTCTAACTTGACTTGTAACTCCATTAATTTGTTTTTCTCTTGACAATTTAGGTCCAAATTACTACAACACAGGATAATTTCCCTCAACAAATGACTTTCATATTGTCTCTTTTTCATATTTAGATTCTTACAATAGTTTATTGTGAACTCTCTAATCTTATATTTAGTAAATTCCCACTTACCAATATAACCTTCAATTAAAATATCTTTTTCAACATCTCTTATAATTTCCCTGACCTTCATGCAATATTCCTCATTTTGTAACATCTTAGAATTAAACTTCCAATATCCTTTGTTTCTGGGGACTCTCACTTTGGGTTCCAAAACTAGATCTATGAAACAATGATCAGAAAGCGGTGCTTTAGAAATTTGAGTTTGTTTAACATATGCCATAACATTATCACTTACCAGCCAATAATCAATCCTAGATTTACTTTCTCCATTTGGCCTAAACCATGAAAATGTTTTAATCCCAGGATTGAGAATTCTCCAAGCATCATTCAAATTGTTGTCTGTCATAAAACTTGCTATGATGTCATTCTGCTTTGCTTTCCTTAATCTAGGAGGCAATCTATCTTCCCATTCATCTGGAGCCATGTTCCAGTCACCTCCTACTAACACGTTATCAGTAGGGTACAACATTTTTAACTCTGAAATCACATTTGTGATATTATCCATCAGTAATTTGTTTTGACCGTCATTATTATACCCATAAACATTGGTTATTATAAAGAGTACATTTTCCATCTTCATAACCACCGATAAGTAATGTCCATTTCCGTCAACTCGATGAGTCAATATTTCTCCAGGGAACTTGTTGAAGCATACCGCCACACCTCCAGAGTGGTTAGAACCATGACTAAATACAATTTTGTCTCCCCATTGATTAGACCAAAAGGCTGCATCAGCTTCAGAAGAATGAGTTTCTTGTAAAAACAAACAGTGAGATTTTTGCCCTTTACAAAACAAAAAGAGTGCTTTTCTTTTAACAATGTCTTTCAAGCCCCTAACATTCAAAGAACCGAAACAGATTTTCTCATTAACCATGAACACCAAAAAGAAGAGAACAGAAATAAAACTCTTTGTATAACAGTTGTTAACCCACTCAGACTAAGAAAAAACCGTAGGCTTTGGGGAAAGATTCGTCCCTCCAAAACTTTCCACTACTTTATGAACAGACCGTGTCCCATTAACTTCACCTGTCGTCTTCAATCCGCCGTCCGTCGATGTATCCATGTGGCCCACGGAAGAAAGCAAGCTTCCCGGACCGCCTCGCTTGTTCAATTAGAGGCCACAACCTCCGTCTTTCTTCCCAATCCTCCCGTGGCAAAACCTCGGCAAAACGAATGCCTTTCTCTTTGCAGACCGAAGAGTTCTTGGTCCGCCGCCAGATTTCTTCCTTCACCCATCTTTTAGTAAAGAGAACCATAATATGCCTAATCTTGTTGTCAATCTTTCTTCCGACCTGTGGACAATGTCCACTGCTTCTTCCAGCTTCGACCCCATATCTGGGGCAATCATGACCAGGATTTGGGTGACCTTCGTACGGATATCTTCGTCTTTATTCTCTTCCAAACCTTTGATACGGAGGCACCACCTCATCCTGTACCTTTCTTGTTCTTTGACTCTCTCCTTAAGCTCATTGTTCTCTTTGCAGGGTGAACATTTTTTTCTTCTCCAAATCTTCAACTTTCTTTTTACATTCAGTCAGTACCTCCGTGTTGAACTGAACTGTCTTCGCTAAGCTAGCAATCATGGCACTGCTTTGTTTCGTTCGCTCACTTAAGTCGGCAAGCTGCACTTCAAATCTCTTTTCCAGGGCAAGTATCGCCTCCAAAATAGTCTTGTTAGAAACATTATCACTCTCACCGACTTCAGTGGACTTGGTCTTCTTTTCCATGGGTTGCTTGGTAGGTGTTGACGGCGCGGAATCAATACCAGAGCGGTCCCTTTTATTTAGCATAGCTACATCCATAGCATAGTCGTGCTCCTCTTCACGCACGTTTTCAGATTTTTCGACGTTAGGCGAGGATTTCCTTCCTTTGGGATCCATTTTAAGTGTTGCAGGTTTAATAACACGTTTCGAATCCATTTCCAAACTTCAGAGTGGACATTCAACAACTTTTAACCATATTTTGGGACTACTTGTGATGAGCTCGGAAAACCGCGACTGCTCAGACCGCCATCTTGCCTCGACCCCCCCCCCCCGGTTAGATTTGTGTCCGACTTGATCCATAGACCGTTAACGGTCTATGACTTGATCCCGACTTGCTCTGACGTCATGCACACGTGGGCAACGGAAATCTCACGAGAGCAAGGCGGCCGCAGTTCTGAGACGCAGGCGGCGCAGTTGCTTTTCACCGACTGCAAGACCCAGGCGTACCCAGAGCATGCTGGGAAACGCCGGCTTCTCAGCTGATTTAACACCTGATTGGTTTACAACATGATGACGTTTTATATAAACTTTTTACTGTTTTTGAATCGGAAGGATTTTAATTGCTATTTGTCTGATTTAAAGACTTATTCTGTACATAACACATGTTGTGAGGCTGATAGTTAAGTTTAGAAGTCAAAGAGATAAATCCGTTCAGATCACGGATCATCTCCAGTCTGTTGTTCATTAAAATCAGCAACAGGTCGCATGTAGAGCACTTTGCCAGCTACTCTGTCATAACTAAAACAACTGGAGACTGGGTACCAGCTGATATGTGGGTCTGATTATATTTTATTAAATCGGAATCGCACCACAGTATTTTTGTCACTTCCTGTTCAGCCTGAAGGCGGCTGGAATCGGCTGGAAACGGTCCGACTTTACCGCAGCTTTTTGTCCCCGCCCCCCGCTGCTGCCGCTTGCTCTCGTCCACTTTACAGGCGAGGCGCAGTTCATCTCGAACGAGCCTACTGTGTAGCCGTGTGTGGATCAGACATGTCGGGCTGCAGGCTGATGAGAGCCGTCAGGGTGAAGGAGTTTGGAGCTCCGTCAGTCCTCAGACTCTGCTCAGATGGGACTGTCCCTCAGCCTGGACACAGACAGGTAAGACCAGACTGTTAATATTAATATTCAGTCTGTGGGTAAGACACTCTGAACCAGGCTGGATCAGCAGCACACGGTGCACAGGTGGAGGTTCAGCCATATCCTTATTGTGCAAGAGTGGCTGTAAAGCTGCTATATTCCCCAAACTCTACATACTGCAGCCTACATATCTGTTTATATGGTTCATACTGAATATCCATGTTTTTTCTGTTTTTTTTTTTAAATAATACATTCTGTTAATACACTGCATATGCTACCATTCTTTCCACTATTTAATGTTTAATAAAGTTGCTACTACTACATTGCATATATATGTACATGTTGTTCATACGTTGTTCATATTACATAGCCATAGTTATTCTGCTCTTACGGTATCTGCTAATACATGGCACATATTCATATTTAACTTATATCACTCTAAACCACCTTCTGTAAACCAACTGTATATTACTGTCTACACTGCACTAGATTTCTAGTCCTGTCCATGCACCACCTGTCTATACTATGTATTGCATTGCACTTCTGGTTGGATGCAAACTGGATTTCGTTGTCTTTGTACTTGTACTCTGCACAATGACAATCCAATTGAATCTACTCTAATCTAACAATATTCCCAAAAGGTGCCACTTGTCTTTATGCAAACACAAGCCTTATTTTACAGCTGTTTAGCATTTTTCCTGGTCACATTTAATAGGCTTCAATAGGCATTCAATGTCAATAGACATTCAATAGACAGTTGCTTAAAGGGTGAATAGCCCACAACATTACAATAAAGCCAACCGAGTGCATGTTATAAATATGAAAAAGCAATAAATACAAGATGTCATTTGAATTAAAACATTGAGCTACTATGAAAATGAACTGGGGAAACATATAGGAGCATACTGTATGTCTGTTGTGTTTAGCCTTTGGCTTTTAGTATGTCGTTTAATCTCTCATATTCCCATAAAAACGTTTGAATATAAATGTATCTGTCTAAAATGTAGACTATTCGATGTGGTCTCAACTGTTTTGTATGACTTGCAGCTCTTCCATGTCCACTGTCTCTGTGCTGCAGGTGTTGATTCGTGTCCACGCCTGTGGAGTGAACCCTGTAGAAACCTACATCAGGGCTGGGACCTACGCCCGTAAGCCCCCCCTGCCATACACACCGGGCACAGACGTCGCTGGAGTGGTGGAAACCGTTGGAGAAGGAGTCACTGCAGTAAAGGTCTGAGGAAAAAACAAGAAATGTGGAAAGATTGTACATTGTGTTTAGCTTCTAAGATATTATGGCATCCTTGGCAAAAAAAAAACTCATGTCCATTTACATTTACAATACATTTAAAGCCATGAACACCACCTGTTTGTTATATTCAATTTTTTACTGATAATATACCCTTAGCAGGCTAATATACAAACAATTGTGTGTGGATTGATGTTTCTGTATGCCTGTGCTAAATTGAAACTGAATTATTTTACTCTTAATGTTATTGATAATCAGTGTTACTGTGGAGTTGTCTGAATACTGTCTGCAGGTAGTGTGCCTTCACTAAAAACCATCTTAGAGGAAGTTAGCCCACTAAACGGCTCTGGCTTACACAAGAGCAACACTGATGTTTTTTAGAGTCTACTGCTCTGATCAGGGTGTATACACTCTGGGATCTACTGGAAACTGTAACTGTTCATGGTCTTCTCACTTCTGCCAATAAGAGAACACTAGCAGAAATATTTAACTTTAAAAACAATAATATTAATAATATAATAATAGGCAAACTTCAGAAATCTAAAATGAGTAAAATGAATCTGAAAACATATGAGTGTACATATATACACACATCACTAGTAGGCGTGATGCTAATGGAGGAAAGTAGTGTCTGCACACCAACACCAATCCACAAATGAATTCAAACGTTTTGATCCCAGCTGGATATGCTTCAGTTCCAAACGTGTCAAACATTGAGACATCAGAGACTACAATCACCTTTACAGACTACTGATACAGCTTTGCTTGTTCTGGTACGGCCAATAGCTAATGGTGGCTAATGCTAGCTAGTTAGCAAACGTCTGGTTAATGTGAACCAGTGAGAGGCTGCTGTCATGTTTTACAGTAAATCAGAGTTGTGTGTGTGTGTGTGTGTGTGTGTGTGTGTGTGTGTGTGTGTGTGTGTGTGTGTGTGTGTGTGTGTGGTGTGTGTGTGTGTGTGTGTGTGTGTGTGTGTGTGTGTGGTGTGTGTGTGTTCTTCAGGCAGGCGACCGTGTGTTCACCACAGCCACAGAGTCTGGAGGTTATGCAGAGTACACCGTAGCAGCCGATGAGTGTGTCCACAAACTGCCAGATGCTTTACACTTCACCCAGGGGGCGGCCATAGGGATCCCCTACTTCACCGCCTACAGAGCTCTGGTTCACAAGTAAGACCACTGGCCCGCTTTGGTTAACCGTGCTGGTGGATGAGGTCTAGAACATAGGTCTGAATTCAGCTCTTTACCTTTTCTTTCATATCACTTTTTGAACTTTAGTTGTGCATTTTTTAGTTACGCATTGTCAAAATTATCCTTCATCTAAATATTTTCTACACATCTTTAGGTTGGACTGTACCTGTTAGAACAAATCAATATTAAAAAAATAGTTTGTTTACAAGATAACAAAAGTCAAAAAAAACCTGCAGACTTCTTTGCAACGTCCATAAGCCGCAGAGAGGCTGAGTCAGGGAACTATCCCCTGTATGGTGCGCCGTTGGAATGATTCAGGTCCACTCTGTGATAGGCTTTCAAAGATTTAGTGTTCATTTGAAAGTCTGGGGGGAAAAAAATAAAAATTAAGTTGCCCCCCCCCCCCCCCCTCTCTAACCTTCATCATACAGGTGCACATGTGTATAAATAGACTGATTATTGTCAGACCAACCCTGTGACGTCCTACATTACGTAATAGGTGAAAACAACTTGGCTCCTATAGTTGGTTTCCAGCTTTTCATGGGATTTGATTACAATCTGAATATATAGAACACCAGACTTAAGCATGCCAGTTCATCGCAGATGTAATGACTAAGATGTGTTTTAACTGCCTTTTGTTCCAGAGCTCATGCCAAAGCCGGAGAGACCGTTCTCATCCATGGAGCCAGTGGAGGGGTACAATTTTCTGTGACTTTTTTTTAAAATTATACAAAAAATCAAAATGGTTTCTACAACCACAGTGTGTATGTGTGTGTTCATACGTTTAGGTTGGTGTGGCAGCGTGCCAGTTGTCCCGTGCTCTGGGTCTCAAGGTGTTGGGGACAGCAGGGACACCGGAGGGAATGAAGTTGGCTCTCAACAACGGAGCTCACCTGGCCTTTAATCACAGAGAAGAGGGCTACGCCGATAAAATCATGGTAAACACACCGTGCACACACACACGGTCAACTCACTAGGTTCATTTTCAGCCGGAATTGTCCTTTAGATCTTATCTTGGTTCTATCATGCGTTTTAGTAGTGATTACAGAAATATTAATGTTGTGTGTGTGTGTTTTGTTCCAGGAAGCCACAGAAGGCCGAGGCATAGATGTGATAGTAGAGATGCTGTCAAACGTCAACCTCAGTAAAGACCTCCAGATGTTGGCCTTTGGAGGACGTGTTACGGTCAGTAGGACTACAGCCCGGGGACCGTATTCACAAAAGATCTTCTCTTAACACAAAACACTCGTCCTAAAATGCACTAAAGTTCCTAACTAAGAGTTAACTCTTAAGATCTTCTCACAAAGCTGCTCGCTCAAAGCTCACTTTTACTAAGAGACAGAGAGAAGCTAAGAGAAGGGACAGGGTTGACATCATGTTTCATGAATGACCTTACTCACTATGTCTATAGTGAGTTGTTGACATGGAGCCAAATTGGAGCGGGGAGATACGGCGCCGCTCCAACATTTTAAAAACCAGTCAAAGTGGTAGTTGTGCCCCAGTTTAGCTTGTTCCTGTACATTTTTCAAATACATCTGCATCTTTCTATTTTATTTTAGATCATTGGCTGCAGAGGCTCCATAGAGATCAACCCCAGAGACACCATGGCTAAAGAGAGCAGCATCATGGGAGTGGCTGTTTTCTTCGCTACACCGGTACACAAAGCAGTGACATACAAGCCCCGTTTTATACACACGGTTTGGGTTTAAAATCCTAGAGAACACTTTGGATGATGACATTTGACTGTTTCCTGCAACATAGCTGTGTTAGCTTGTGACATGGAGCTAAGAAAACATGTTTTTTGCAGTTAGTTAAAATACCTCTTGTACATCTCTTCCTTTCCTGCTCCTCTCTCAGGAGGAGAACAAGGAGTGTGCGGCGCTGCTCTACGCAGGGATGGAAGCTGGTTGGCTGCGTCCAGTCGTCGGTTCCCAGTATCCGCTTGACAAAGCCGCCCAGGCCCACCATGACATCATTGAGTGTCCTGGGGCTGCTGGGAAGATAGTCTTGACCATGTGATGTAATCATATCACAGGTCAAAGGTCACTGAGTAGGGTTTTGGCTGTTCATAAAGGAAAAAAAAAAAATGGTTTATGTGGTTACATTAAGCTTTGAATGATTACTGATAATTACCTTTGAAATTTGAAGGAGTTACTACTAATATGCTGATTTATCATCACTGCCAATCTGCAAAACATACGTAAAAAATATATTTTAACAAGATGGATGAGAACAGTTAAATTGACTAAAAGGTTGTGGGCCACACAACCTAAACAAATGGTTATAGGTGTCCCTGTTAACAAGTGAATGTTTAAAATAGATGGATGTGCAGGGTTCCCGACTGTACATTGGGTCTTATTTAATCATGAAGGTGCCAAAATATTTTTCCAGCTGACTGATGATGACAGACACCAGCACTTGAGTTGTAAAGTGAGAGGATGGAATTAATTGAATTGCTCACTATAGTGATCTCAAGACCCAAATCCCCAAATGTGATCTGTGCTCAAGAAAACCCCCCCCCCCCCCCCACCCAAGTCGTCTGTTTTGGTGATATTTGATTTTCCCACTGAAGGTGCACAAAAGTTGCAAACAGCCCTTCTTTTTCAGATGGAAAATCTTTTTTCTAAACTTTGGGGTTTTAAAAAGAAATTAAAAATAGGGAAAATTGCATGATGCTAGGTCAAAAAATTTGTAAAATTTTTAAAAGAATATAAAATAAAAGACTAACATGACACAAAAAAAAAAAATTTTTTTTGAATATTTTGTGACCCAAACCATTAAAAAATAGGGGGCATTTTGGGGGGGAAAAAGGAAAAAAATGGGAAAGGGGGTCAAATTTAAAAGGGTTGTTTTTTGGGGAAGTAAATGAGTTAACACCAGACACCCGTGCGTCTAAAGGGGACCCGACGGGCCCCTTTAAGGCTGCCCCCAGAGAGGGGCCATTTAAATTAAGCTAGAAGACAAAAGTTCCCCAGATCTGCTAAATCCCGTTTGCAACACGCCCAAATTTTGGACTTTATGCCCCCCAACAGAGGGGCAGGGGCCTTAAATTTTAAAAGCCAGGGGGGTGTACCCGTCCCAGGGTTTTTTTTTAACAGGTAAGGAGTTTTAAGGGGAAAATTTTTTAAAATTTTCTTCTCTGTATCATTTTTTTGGTTTTGGTGATGTTCAGACGAAAAAGCCGGAATTTTTGAAAAAAATTTTAGTTTCCCCCCCTTTTGGGGTTTTTGTGATGAAGTTTTTCGCTGGGCGTTTAGTTTTTAAATTTTATATTTTATGTTTGTTAAGTATTGTCACCCGTCTACTCCAGCTTGCAGGGGGGAGGGAGAAGACATTTAGCTAAAGCTGGGGATCAGTCAACTCGTAGGCAGCGAACCCGATTCCCAGGGGGAGGTCATAGTTTTGGATTGGGTCAGCAACTACAAAGAAAAACAAAAAATACCTTTCAATTTAATAGAGAAATGTGACTTATCTAAAACACTTCATGGACCACCCAGTAATGAGACACTAAAGTGCTTCAATGTTTTTAGGTGAGTTTGTAGTTATAACTGCAATACCTGACAAAACAGACGAGAATTTCTCAGGTCAGACATCTAATCATCTAATCTGTCCATCTATCTATCCGTCTATCTATCTATCTATCTATCTCTATCTATCTATCTATCTATCTATCTATCTATCTATCTATCTATCTATCATTACTCAAACAAATCACAAAATGATGACAAAGAGGTTCAAAGAACGACCACATTTGATTAATGTCAATTTTAAGCAAAAATGTTGCTTGCTAAATACGGAATTGCTCATTACTGCAGCTTTAAGCTATATGTCACTGTATATGTTGTTTTCAGTGGAGGTATCTGTACTAGGTTTTTAGGAAGGAATACCCAAATACGTTTTTTCATTTGAAATTGCTCCAAATCTGTTCTCTTGTTGGTCATGCTCCCATTCTGTTGATCCACTCTGGTTTAAAGATTTCACGGAAGGATTACTGTTGTGGAGTAACTCGTATTTGTTCATCAGAGGAGAGCTCCCTGCAGGAGAGTCCATTAGGAAAAGAGCTTTAGCAGAAACATGATAGGCCTCATTCTGCTACAATGTCTGGCTGTCATCCATCAGTCTGCATACTCTGGGGACAACTCCCTCTAACGATACCACACACACACACACACACCACACCACACACACACACACACACACACACACACACACACACACACACACACACACACACACACACACACACACACACGTAGGTTCACTGCCAACACATGTCACTGTTTGTTTGCCTAGCAACTCAGAACAAACAGTGACAAATGGCTCATCAGCAGCAGCCTCGTTTTCACCTGGTATTAAAATCCGATCTGAGTGATCCGATCACAAGTGGACAGCTCTAGGTAGAGATTTGCAAACTTTGGTCCAAGGACACAGTGAGGTCCCTGATGGGGCTCCAAGGGGCCCCACGCAATCTGAAGAAGAGTTCAATTAAATTCCTTTAATCCTTACAAACCAAAATCATACGTCACAAAATATAGATATCCCAATCTGTTCCTCAATGCAACAGCTCCCATGCCAACCCCGACCCAAGACAATTTATTATAATGGCCTATGACATGTTTTTTTTAAATTATTATTATTTTTTCACAAACTTGGAGCATAGACTAAGCAAAGACTGTACTCTCAGGATTCATTGCATTTGATATACTGTTGGGCAGACTAGGGATGATTGAATTGAACACCTTTTGTTTTGGCACCTACAACTCCATGAATTTTTGTACTACAAATAGCAATGTGTCCAACTATATCACATAATTAAATAATTAATGTCAAATACAAGGAGTTCCACTGTTACAACCAGCCCCACTACCTGGGGTAAGTTGTAGCAATAAGAATAAATAATTAAAAATGAGGTAAGACCACGCAAAACTACTAAAATAACTCACCACTAACTTAAATCACTTTAAGAATGATTGTAATCCACAATAATGAGCTGTTGTTGATACATATTATTAGGACATATGATTAGAACATATGCACTATAATACCTGTCATTAGGGGTTAGTTGTTACCACCATCACCACCCTTGTCACCCATTGTTTAGCTAGTTGTAGCAGCATGATGGTTTGAATTAAATACCTCACATTTTACAACAGAGACTACTCTCTAATCTGATACAGGCTACATAATTCTAACTTCAACAGTATCAAAATATAGACTTGGTCCAAAAATTACTTTCATACCTGAAAACAGTGTTGTAGCTGTAAAATCGGCACACTTCTATGAAATGTACATGCAAGGTCGGTGAACGGTTACTGTTACGACCATCCCTGGTCACCCACTGTGTCACAAAATTAGAGGGCATGAAGGTTGGATTGGATTTGGAGTAGTTTTTGAAAAAAAAGAAGAAACAACAAAAAAAACAGCCCTGACATTGCTGTTGATGATGATTAGATCATTGATCGTTGCTTTCAATCAGATCTTGACAGTGATGCAGCTGTATGGGGTTGCAGCCCGTTGGAAGAGATGCTACCTCATCACCATGTCACCTCTGCTGTAACACAACATGACCAGTAAGTACACTATATACACAATGGATTTCCATTATCAGTTTCACCATAACTAAATGAGACAGTTAATGAGAAATAATATTGTGGAGATTGTGTCTCTATCGTGGTATTCTGTACGGTTGGTTTACAGGGGAGCGAACCCAGAGCAAAGGAACATTGTTATTAGCTGAAGTAGAACAACAATCTAGTTTGACAAACTGAGTTTTTAGAAAGAAGATATCAGTCCTAGAGATGGCTGCCTTTTCTCAAATATGATGGCACTCGACTTGTGGTGTTTAAAGCTATAAAAAATACATTTGAATAACTCAACAACAATGTCTGTTTCCAGAAATCATGACCCAGTTACTCAAGATAATACACAGACCTGGTTGTGAGCAGTTTCATGTAGGAACTATTTTCTCTCTAATGAACTACACCCACTAGAAAGAGAAGAGACATCTCTACAGCTGTATCTGCAACACTGGGAAACTCACACTAAACAAACTAGATTGATAAATACCACTACAAATTATCCCATTATACATATATATATAAATTACACAATATGTAATTTTCATACAGTTTTTGTTTGTGGAAATGTGAATTTGTCTACAGGTATTTTGCTGATGTTGCTGCTGTCAGTCATCAGAACCCAGTGTGTGTCGCCTGTCCCATCATGCCCTGCTTCCTGTGTGGTTTGTTCTGAAGATGCCCTCATCTGTCACAGACTGACTAACATTATTGGTAACACAAAAACGTTTACAGCAAAAGACAGCTTTTGTGTTTCATGTCATCCAGTCTAAATGGCAGTAATTGTGTTAGATTTCTTCCCCCTCACATACACTGCAGTAACATGACACCATGTTGTAGTATATTACCCCTGGGACCTGATGTGCTTACAGGACTGTACTGTATGTGTTAACTGTGTGTGTGACCAGACGCTCCAGGCACGACCCAGGCTATGCTGCTAACAGAAGGCTCCATATCCACAGTCCAGCCTTCCTCACTGTCTGACCTCAGCAACATTACAGTCATAGGTTAGTCAGTACTGCGTGTGCATTTGTGTGGGTTGTTGCATTTTAAAGTACATTTTACATTCTCTTTCCAAAAATGAGAATATGCAGATAGCAACAAGGTAGCTGCTTGCCAGATACACCCACTAGAGGGTTAAAGTTCTACGCTATGTAACTATAAGTTTGTCTGTCCATCTTCCAGGTCTGAGTCATAACCATATCTCAGAGCTGGGTGAGAAGCCCTTCAGAAACCTGCCGTTCCTCAACACCTTACTGCTGGACCACAACCTCCTGACCAGCCAGGCCCTACAGGGGGGAGCTCTGACCAATCTAACCCGGCTAGAGGTCCTCGCCCTGGGCCAAAACCTTATTAGCATGGTTGGTACCTCTTCAGGGGGAAAACATTTTTTTGGGAAGATATCTGAAATAGACTGTACTTTAGGTACCCATAATGCTTGTACCTTTTCCTCTGACATGATTCTCTATGTTGATGTGCAGATCCAAGGTGTCTGGTTTGAAGGTAACAAAGCCCTGCGGAGCCTGAAGCTAGAGGGAAACTTGCTCACCAGTTTGGACTCTGGTTCCTTCCCTCTTAATGACCTCAGAGATCTGGAGAGTCTGGATCTGTCAGATAACCTGATATATCATCTGCATAGAAACACGTCAGTCTGTTTTTTTCATACTTTATCGCAAAAGCACACATTTCCATTGCTTACAGTATTTTTGCATTCTTCCAGTACTATATAACTACAACACATGTATACAGTATGAATTTGTCTTACGATCTTAGCTTTGGTAGGTTGTGGAGTCTGCAGACTCTGGATCTGTCCAGGAACCGTCTGAGTTCTGCTCCTGCTGAGGCTTTTTCCTACCTCAGCTGGCTGACAAACCTAAACCTGGACCTCAACTCATGGAACTGCTCCTGTCAGCTGCTGGAACTGGCGGCCTTCCTGTCCAACTTCATACAACAACCAGACAAGGTGCAGGAGTTCTTCAACCTGAAGACGTTTTTAATGCAGCTTTACTTATTTCACAAACCGGCACAGTAAAATAAATTATAGAAGATAAAATAATAACAGAGCAGAAACATTTTATTTGGTAACTGCAAATTAAAAAAACATAAAATTGTATTATAGGGAAAACTGAAATAACTTTGTAATGAATAAGCAATTTGAGGAGATTATACTCAATAGAGTACAGCTTTTAAGGTTTGGTCATTTAAATGATCAGTACAAGACTAGTTGACCTGACGTCTTCCCCCCCTGCTGCTCTCAGACCCTCTATAATGGCCGTAGGATGGTGTGTGTGAGCGCTGACAACCCAGCCGTAACCACAGTCTGGAGCTGACGGAGGCCAACTGCGTCCCCTCCAATCAGAACATCACAGTGCAGATAGAGGCAAGAGGCAGCGTGACACCTCAGCTGTATGCTCGAGATCTGGCTATCACGGCGGTCATCTGCTTCATTGGTGAGAATGATCCTCGATACAATGAGCGCAAATGATTTGATTTGTTTAGCTGTGCCATGATGTAATCTAATTAATTCATCAGAAAAAAGTTATGATCTCATAAATAACAACAACCCAGAAAAAACAACAACATTTTGATTGTATATCCAAACAGTTGGAAACGTCTCAGACTTCAGGGGCAGAAAACTAGAAAATAATGCAAACCCAATTGTTGCATTAGAGTGCATTAAACAAAATAAATGGTACATTCTATTTTTTGAAGGCATTGTGATTAGTCTATCTGAGAAGCAGTCAGGAAGTGATGTCGTGGGTTGTGCAATGGCTAACGTTGGTATGTTTGCAGATGTTAGCTGTTATGTGGAACTCTAAAAGTGGCTTATTTAGTGGCATCATTGCCAAAGTTACATGAGAAATAAACTTATTTTTGAGTTAACTGCAATTTACTCTATTGTTTAACTGGTCAGCTCGCTGGTTAAGGAGGTAGCTAAGACGCTGACTGTTAACATACAAGTTAGCTTACAAAACAAAGCATCTTGCTAAGCTAGCTAACCTGCTAACCACCAATTAAATATCTAGCTAGCTAGCTAGTTTGGACACTATTTGGAGAGACCAATGTATGTGATTACCCATTAAAGACAGTTACTGTTTAAAATCCTACCTGCCCTGCTGTACTTCAGGTGGTGTTGGCTTGACCCTGCTGGTAGTCCTGATCTGCTATCAAGTGTCTAGAAGGAAGAAACTGAAGGAAAGTAAAAGAAAGGAAGAAGAAGAAGAGGGAAGCAGCACAGGGGTGAATCGCCATGCCAATCACCTAGATGCCAGCGACAAGAGGAGGGAGCTCTTCATGCAAGCACAAAGAAGAGAGCCTTGGGACAGGGAAGCCAAGATGTTGGATGCAAGGACAGATGGCTATGGGGACCAGAATAGGTCCAGAGTTGATGAAAATGGCTATTTTGGGTGCCCGGACTGCAGCACCAAAGGACAGAGAGGGATGGGGCTGAACCAGACGAGAGCAAGGTGGAACAACAGGATTAATGGAGGGATGGATACCGAGGAGGACAGTGAGAAGAGGAAAATGAGGATGTTGATGATAGAAGAAGAAAGGAAAAGCTTGGGACGCAGGGAATATCAGTTAGGGACATTCCTAACAAGTTTCTTTCTCACAGCAACACCAACTCTTCCTCTCATCCACGGAAAGACATCTTTAGTCAGAGAGTAGAGACCCTGGCTGACAATCAGACAATCAGAGAAATGGGAGAGAGCTATAGGAATGACATGGAAGGTAAGAGCAGAGGACATGAGACGGTACACTGTGAGAGCTGCCACAGGACATACAGACCACCAGAGCAGAGCATGAGACGCGGGAGGATTCACACCAACACGAAAGACTCTGCTCTGTTTGATGGCTTCCCTTCTCAGTACAGACAGATCGACAGGGGTAGATATGATAACTACAACCAGTCTGACATGATGAAGAACACAGAGTTGAGAAAAGAAACAAGAAACGTAACCTTTGACCTGAAGAGTTCCAGAAGCTTAGAGCAAGGAGGCAGTCAAGGCGAAGACCGGAGGGAGAGAGATCAAACAAGGAGAAGAGCAAAAAAACACGAAGCTAAAGTCCAGTCGAGCCGGTTACTGAAGGTTAAACTAAATATGAACCCGCTGCTGAAAAGCAAAGTCCATCCTAAGAGGAAAAATGACCTGGGCCACTCAGAGGAAAGCAGCTCAAAGAAGAGTAAAGATAAAAGGCAGGATGGAAAAGAAAGAAGGGAGAGGGAAGGGAAAGGAAAGTCTGGGGAGAAAACAAAGGGAAACAGTGAGAAAGCAAAGAAATCAACCAAGACTAAAGGATCGACTGAGGATAGGGAGGAAGAAAAAGACAGACGAGAAGGAGGACAGAAAAGCAAAAAATCATCTAGGCAGAAAGAAGACAAGCAGGAAAATACAGAAGTTATCCAGGGCGAGAATACACTCCTAGACAACACCCAGCCTGGCGATACCACCAATACTGCTGACCAGTCAGCCTCTTCTCTTGCGATTGGACAGGGACAAGACTTGCAGGGTGGGACTATTCAGTCTCAGGAAGCTGGATTGGTTCTGGGGAGTGCGCAGCTCTCTTCGCAGCATCCCTTATCCCTCTCTGCCACTGACAGGAATCGCACTACCAACCTCTCACTGCTTGGTTTAGCGAGCTCACAACTGACTGGCAGCAGCCTCTCTCTTCAAGGAGGGAATCTTTTGCTCAACACCATGGCCTCAGGATCTAATGCACTGTTCCCCAGTGGACCGGCTAAACCTGTTGCCCCTAGCATAGCAATCAGTGGTGCTCCAGACAGCTTCAGCAGGACACCTGGGGTAGGCCTTGTGTCTCCTGCTTCCTCTCTTCTAGCTAACGCTGTACTTGCTAACCCATTGCAAGCAAGTGCAATACATACTTCTGCTCCTCATTTCTCCCAGCCTCCAGGACTAGCCTCAAATTTAGTAGCAAAACCTGCACCTGTGCAATCCCTCTCGCAGAGCAAGCTGCCTCCTGACAGCTCTCCTCTTGTTGTAAGACTGATGTCTGATCCAGGCCAGGAACCGGGCCTTCACACTGGGGATGGAGTACTTCAGAGACTTACTCTCCAAACTCAGGCCCCTCTAAGTGCGGATGTTTATCTGGGCTGACCCTTCAGGCTCCTGGACCAGAGACCACTGTGGAGAATGTGTCAAACATCAACAGTCAGACAGAGTCTGGGCGTGCGGGTGGTGGGTCCACCGCCCCCATGTTGGCTGAGGGTGGGGCTCTAACTGAAGGATTTGCTGCAGGGTTGTCAGGAGGCATCGTGCAGGCAGTAGATGCATCTGTTTTAAGTGTCTCTGCACCCCCGACGTCTACACAGAGCACGTCCTCCACAGGGGATACAGTTACAGCTGCTGCACTACTGCAGCAGGAGTACCTGTCAGAGGAAGGAGGCTCCTCCCCCAGGAGGAAGCTGAGGCTGGTGCTTCCTGAGAAGACGTCCGACCGACCACCCACCGCAATGGAGAGGAAAATACGCTAGCTAGCTGCTCATGTCAGATTTGGTGGCTGAAACTTTATGGATCAGTAGTGTTTTACAGAAACTCAGAAGAAGCACTTTAGATTTTTTAGATCAGGTGAAGAAAAGACTGCCTTCACATGTTCTTAATGTGATGTGATTAACTTATGTTTGGTTTAGTAAACATTGAGTAAAAATCTGGGTGTTATTTTTGAATTTCAATGTTCATTGTAACAGCAGTTGACATAAATCTCACCTTAAAGCTAGTTAGTAACTTTCGTAAAAAAAAACTTTTAGTTGATATATGCTGACAACAGAACATGATTCAGATCATCTGTGGAAAAAAAAGTGTAATATTTTTGATGTATGCATCATAAAGCAGCTTGAGCCTTTAAATGAGCCGTCAGGACTTCCGTTTGGTGACACAACTATACTATATTCGGTAAAAGGACCCATTCATTGCAGGTTACAATCATTCCCCGGCAGCAATGGCAGTGCAAAGACTCAGAGGGGGCAGATGCTGATGCGCTGATGCTGACCAATCAGAGCAGACTGGGTTTTTTTTCTAGAAGGGGGACTTAAAGATTCAGATCAAGAGTGAATGCATGTATATTTAGACAGAGTATGAGATAAATAATGTGTTTTTTTAAACATTAAAGCATGTATATATAAAAAGCATGTTCTAGTAGAAACCCAAAATACAAGCATGAGCATAATAGGCCCCCTAAAAACAGCAGTGAGATGCACTTACAGTTCAGTGATTAAGGCAGCACATGAACCTGAACAGGAAACAGAGTGAAACAGCAGTGGCTTTGACCTCTGTGTTGATTGCAGCAGGTTGCCGAGGCTTCTATGTGTCGCTGCCGGATTGGGGTTCAGTTCTGGCACCAGGACGGCTGTTTGCAGTGTGTTGGGTTTCACTGGTCACACTGGTGACCTCTAAATGCTGCCTACAGACAGTTCGGTGTACACTTACCAAACCGTTACCGTCTGAGCATCTTTACTAGAGCTAGTTTCCTCAACGCTCCGCTGTGCAGAACGTCACAGTGATCTGTCATCCTCACAAAACTCCAGTTTCAAACCTACACTACAGGGAGTTGGATGATTTGAGGAGTGTCCCAGAGTGGGACTAGCTGCAGCTCTCTCTGGTTGCCTTTAGGGGGCAGTGTGTACCTGCTGACACAACAAGAAGCAGCCTGCAAGCTTTGATTCATGACAGGGATAGAACAGAAATGACACTTTCTGGACACATAATGTAATTAAAGCAGAAAAGCACTTACCTGTAATATGATTGAAGACCTTTTTTTATTTTCATATTACAAAAATACTAATTTAATTCAAGAAATGCTGACACAACAGAATCAAACCAGTGTTTGATATTTCAAATTTCAAAATGTGGATTGTATACAGCTGTCACAACAGTTGAGGATTAAGGTTTTAATACTGACGACGGTGATAATCGGCACACGACTGCTTTGTTAGAAATGAATGCATTTAAAGTGTTGAACTCTTTTGTCCCCACACAGACAAATAAAGAGAAGGGCGATATGACTGATTGATGTTACTAAATACCAGCCTGCACCGACACTGGGACACCAACACTTTGTATTGTTAGCAGTAATGTCACTGTGTCCCCAGGCATGTGTGTGTGAAATGCAAATGTTGAATGCAAGAGAAGAAATGACAGTTAGGATGTGCCTCGCCCCCACACCCATTTTCTTCTTTCCACTGAAAAATGGAAATAATGGACTTGATTTAAACATATGTCAAAACTATAAGTGTCCCCTCACCTCTGGGACAGTCATTACTCTTCATTGTACACCAGATGTAGCTGAATTGATTATTAATCATTATGCCTGCGTGAGTCAATCAAACCAATAACCATCAAGATGAGGATTAGAGCAAGAAAGGAGCTCCGGTTATCTAAACCATAAACACAACAGCAATGACCACAGCTGCTCTTAATCTGGTTATGTTGAGTAGATGATCACAGACTGGTTTATGTTGAGGTTTAGTCAGGAAACTGTTTTTAAAACATTTTTTTAAATGCTATAAAATGTAATAAAACACCCAAGATTGAATGAAAGTAATCATTGATTTCACCTGAAGAACTTATGGAACCATCAATGTTATTTTTGAGCAATCCGATAAAAGAAAACGTATTTCTGTAGGCTACAAAGAAATGTTGAAAACGGGTCAAATTTGACCCGAGGAAAGCCCAAGGCTTAAACAACCTTTTGGGTTTCCGTTGGGATTTATATTTCAGTAAAATGAATGCTAAGCTTTGTGACTAGAATAGAACGCTAATATATCAGGTACAAATTAGGGCTAGACCAAATTTTGATATTTTTGGATTGTCACAATCAAAACAAGACTACATCCTCGGTTAAGCCGGAGATATACTCGCTGTTTACCAGCGTCACGTTCATTTCTGCACAACCAACAGACCAAGCGGACCCAGGATAAGCGAGGCAGTCGTCATCCGTTCACACACACGCAGTTAAAAACAAGTGCATCTCCGGCTTGAGTCCACTGCATGCTAGCAAGTCAGATGAGTATTTCATTTATATTTATATTCTGTGCTTTGTGACTGAATTTGCTGCTGTAACACTGGAATTTCCCATTTTTCTTGGGATCAATAAACATCTATCAATCTATCTATCTATCTATCTATCTATCTATCTATCTATCTATCTATCTATCTATCTATCTATCTATCTATCTATCTATGATCACCACAGTTATTACAATTCATCTTGTACATTAATATTCAAAACCAAATTGTAATCAAACACAGCCACATTGCTCACAATAAAGTGTTGAGAACCAGTGAAATGAATTACTGCTAAAACTATTTTAACAAGATCTGAGCTACCAGGAGGTTAAAAGTTTATATTTTCTGAGACTTCAAAGACATTTGTTTTGCAATTCAGCTCATTTGCATAATGTAAAGGCCAGCATACAAACACAAAGTGTGCTGTGTCGCAGGAGTGGTAAAGGTTTACATTATTATTTGCAGTTAATTAGAGGTACTGTCACAAACTGTTCAGGCATAAACAAAGGAGAGCGGAGGCAGGTTTTGGAGTAATGACTGCACATCAATGCAGCCTGACTTTATTCTCAAACACATTAGAATCTAAAAATAAGAAAATCTTCATGGTTGTTTTTGCCCAGAGTCCTTTCATCTGCCAAAAAAACACATTAATACAAAGAGATACAGAGCGACAGCGATGTGTCTCTCATCATCGTCATTAACACTAAAACAAAACTTGATTTGATTAAAAAAAACACATTAAACACAGCCAACCCAGCAACAGTTATAGTTTCTTAAATAGTCTCTGAGCACAGAGAAATAGAGATGACAAAAGAGACCATGCAACCCAATCAACCACTCTGCCTCCTCATTAACACTTCACACACACACACACACACGCACGCACGCACGCACGCACGCACGCACACACGCACACACGCACACACGCACACACGCACACACGCACACACACACAGTTTGGATCTAAATCAATATTATCAACAGACATATGGCAGGAGGAGGAGCTGTCATCGTACAAAGGAGTATTTTTGTTTCTTTTTTTTTTTAAACAAAGAATTGTTTGACATTTCATTATTTCATGGAGTAAAATACATTTAATTTCTACCCTGCAGATCTGAGCCTCACTGCGAGAGAACAAGAAAAGTTCTTTAATCATACGCAATTATTCACAGCCAGCACCTGGTTAGAAAGGCAACAAACTGCTTCAGGTGCTGTTCCACCTCTTTCTCTTATTTGTCTTGAGCTGAATAAAGCAGTGTGAATTCAATCATTATGACTCTGTTCAACACTGCGATACGCTTCTCTATATCTACAGAGTGTGTGGGACTTCGGTCCAAACTTCATCAAATCGAATGCTTATAATCTCATAATTAAAGAACCAGCGGGGGAAGTATTTGGTTATCAACCTATTATTTGTGTGCTGTGTTTTCTCGACTTTGGCTGTACAATGATACAGCAGCTATGAGGTCAAAGAAAAAAAAAATCAATTGGCTTTAAATCGACAGCTCAAAGTATTATGATACAGAAATTTACACTTGCTCTTTGGAGCCTTTTGGAACTGACGGTAAACACCATCTTCACAAAATAAGTAACTAGATATGGACTTATTAGGGCAGACAGGAAATTAGACAGAATATCCCTTTTTGAGGGATGTTGGGAGTATATACACATATAATCACACCACAGGACCTGCCCACCTCTCCACGCCGGTATACATTTCAATTCAAAGCATTACCGTACATGGCTTATGCTGTGAATGGTCAGTAGAAGAAAGTCCAGCCAATAACCAATGTCAGGCCAGCCATGATGGGACATGCAGAAGATGGAAGAACGTATTTCTTCTTCTTCCGTTTCTGGCATGTTGTCCCGAGGAAGATTGTAATGCCTCATTTCCACTGTATGGTGCTGGACTCTAGTCAACTCACTTTTGGTACCAGTTACATTTCTAGATTTAGTTTTCCACTGCAGATAGTACGCTTCAATTGGTGGGATTTTTAATTGATCGTCACAGCAACGCCGCCAAAACCTGCTGTGACATCCTCCTAAATTTCATTCATTTATTGATAAAGAAAATGCACATTAACCAACCGATCTGTAAAAGTGCCAGTGTTAGCCAGCCGGCTAATTTTCCTTTGGCAAGATGTTTTGAGAGCACAGCAACAGGAAACAGCAGGACGCGAGTACTATTGTGACAATGCTAAATCTCAGTTAAGTGAGTTTTTTTTTTTAAATGTGGTCGTCATTGACGGGGGGGTCATGGGTTATTAATAACTGGCGGGTTTGTGGAGGGCACAGGGGACCGCGTAGCGCAAGTGACCATTCTGGTGACGATTCTCTGACCAGTCAGTGGTCTACAGTGTTTGAACGCCACCTTCTAGTATCGGCTCAGCATACTTGGAAACTCGATTCAAGTGGTACCAAAATAAGTACCAGGTACCATCCACAACCTTTGCTAATGGAAAACAAAAAAGTACGGTTCCAAGAGAGTTGAGTCGAGCCGCACCATGCAGTGGAAACACGAAAAAAGCATTAATACACAGAAATGTCCCTTTATTCTACAACTTGGGCTTTTGTTTGAAGTGCTGAATTGGAGTTTAGTTTAAGTGTAGGTGGTTTGTTGGTTACGGTTGGAGGAGGCTGGCCCGGGTTCCTGTAGAGATGAGGCTAGAGGTTCCCTGGGGTGGCAGCCGAAGGGTTTCGGTTGAAGTTTGGTGTCACTTTGTCCTGAGACTAGCTCAGATAGAGGTGTTTGTCTCTTTGCAGACTGCTGCAGGAGGAGAGGAGAAACAAAAAGTCAGGACAAAGAACAGAAAATCTGCCACAGGAACAGTTGCAATGGTATTTACTGGATCCAACATCTGTCCCACACAGCTGTGCTACTCCCTTTGCTTTTAGGACATTTTACTCTACACGACTTCATGGCTTTGTTAAGGGACAAAGGCATTTCTTTTGACGGATTAAAATGCTGACAAGCTACTTTAAACAAGATCCTAGTAACAGAAGCTTTGCCCAACATGTAGAAGTGTATTTTGTTTATTAGTAGTAGTATCCCAGGCGCCAGAGGATCTACTACTTAAAAACAAGAAAACAATTTTGGGGGGACAAAGGCTTGTTTAAATTTGGTTTAAAAACAAAAAAATATAAAAAGCTGCAGTCCAGCTAGCCTTTAAGGGTAACTTAACATCAGGTTGAAAAGCAGTGTTCTGCTGCCCTCTCTGGTTCAAAGTGGACACCATATCACCGATCGGTGTGAGTGATGTCACAGCGGCCCGGGGCACACCTGCACTTAATCACAGCAAGGAAACAAGACTTTAAAAGCTCAGCTACTCTTTGGAAATACCTACCCGTTGCCATGGTAATCGGGGCTCCAGTCCAGAGAGGGGTGGTGGTTTGGCGTGTGTCGACCCAGCTGATGATAGTCCACTGATGATGACATCACTGCTCCACCATTAAGCATACCTCCTCCCATTGGCTGGTAGTCAGACTGGAGGGACGGGTGGTAGCCCTGGAATTAAAAGTTCACAAAAGGTTAGTGAATAAAAAACATTTCATTTAAACAATACTTTATACGTACAAGTTCCTTATGTATGCAGAGTGTGTAAACAGCTGATCACACTGAGAACAAGAAAATGGAAAAATAAAGAGGATGGCTGGTCAGCCGTGTGCTGATGTGCATTCTGCTAACATGAGCTGTGAAAATTCAGAATAATAATCCAGTTGCTGTGACACAGTTGACTGAGATACCAGATGGTGAGCAACGCTTCAGAACAATTAGCGTCAAATTGCCGGAATATCCCCCCCCGAAATTACACTCCGTCGGAGTCAATCAAACTCAATCAAGTCTGAACACACAGACAGGATACCCAATAGTTTACACTCAGTTTGTCCATCACAAATCAAAATAAAAATACGCATACATTTTTCATTATGCTCCTTAAAACTCCAAAACTTGCCTGAGAATCATCACGTTTTAAGTTTTCCTCAGTGTCAAAGTGATCCAGGGATAGTCTGTACGTTCCATGGGGGGAAACAGCTAATAGCTAATTCGACATACTTTATCATTTGCCAAATCTGAACACAGGCTGAGCCGACTACACATGATCCACTGTAAAACGGCGAGGTAGAGGCAAAGCACAGCGCGGGTGTGTACATCACGACATCATTGCTTCCGTTATTGGCTGCGCCTCGAAAAGTCAGCGGCAACAAGGTCAAAGTTAAAATCATTTGAACTTGGAGCGCAGCGCTGGGCAGCAATTCCGAGTGGTGTGCGACGCCAAGGGTAGCACTTTCTTTGAGTTGTCTTCATCATGCTCTCCATAGGAATAAATATACACACACATATATATATATATATATATATATTTTATATATATATATATATATATATATATATATATATATATATATACACACAATAATGTAAACCTTTACAACAGCTTTTACCACGGTCATGTATTGGCGGCTTTTGTTTATAACCTTGATCTAAAATGGAATTTTATCCGTTATATTTTTATGTAACAGGTTATATTTCGTGACAACAGTGGTTTGAAAGTAAAATCCTTTTCATTCATCACAGAGCTATGGTGCCGGTCTGAATGTGAGATGCAATCGCAGTAATGATGGCGTGTTTACATCCTGCTTCAACCTGAATAAATCTACTGACAGCTGATGGTTTTTATCAAACCAACCTTCAGCATCTCGTTGGGAAAATGGTTTCTGATTAACACGAATATGAAGGAATGACTGAATGACTGGAATGAAAAGGAGACAGACATCAGTCATTGGTTCATCAGCACTAATTACAGAGTCTTGAGTGTCTTGCTGATTCTGTCATCTGCCAGAGGGGAGGTGGCGAGCTGTGGACCAGTGAAGAGGAGATCAAAAGGTAAGAGGAGAGGAGGAGGAGGAGGAGAAGAAGGAGGTGAGTATGTCTCTAACCATCAGATAGTTGAGGGAGAAAAGAGAGATGAAAAAGAGAAAGATAAGTGAGTGCAGTGACAAGGTACAGTGTGTGTGTGTGTGTAAGAGAGGGAGACACACAAACTCACTCACTCACATACATAGAGAGAGAGAGAGAGAGAGAGAGAGAGAGAGAGAGAGAGAGAGAGGCTGAAAGGGAAGTTAATCTGAGTGTTGTGAGTGAAAGAGGAGAAAGAGGAGGACAGCAGGTGGTTGGGTTCTCCCCCTCACCTCCCCCTCTCCTCCTCTACCTCACCTATTCATCCATTGTTGAGCAAATTCTTCTCCTTCACTCCTTCACAAAGACCCCATCTGCCTCTTTTGTCTCTCTCTCTCTCTCCCTCTCTCTCTCTCTCTCTCCCTTCCCCCATCATTTCTCCCTATTTACTCAGAGAAAAAAAAAGTTTAGCACTCTGTTACTGTGTCCTCTCCATCTTTTCCTTCACTTTTTTCATTTGTTTTGTTTGCCCAAAATATGCAAAATGGAAAAAAGAAAAAGGGGGATTATGGGAGTGTGGGATTTCAACGTCCACTATAAAAAGGGGGATTCAATGGGAAGTAAGACTGAGTGGCAATCTATCCCCCATTTTTAACTATCATAGAATCTCACATCAGACTTAACACAAATTCATACTAGTCTCCCTCTTCCTCCTGTTGGGACAGGTTGACTATCAACAGACCGACTCACAGTGAAAAACTGGTAGATGGATGGAGTGATTGACTGACTGACAAACTTTACTACTGAGCCCAGTTCAGACCAAAGATTGACGACGAGACAAAACCGTTTAAGAACGTTGCAGCGGTCTGAATCGGCAGTCCGCTTGTACAAAGGTCAGCTTGTCAAAATATTTTTTTTTTAGTTTTGCACAGAGGCTCACCGAGAGAGAGGAAGCCGCAGCTGAGGTCAAGCGTGAAAAAAAAAGCTGTGAAGAAATAAAATTTGGTTTTTTTCCATTCCATCACTACTAGAAATACATCTGTACCAAGTATCGTCCCATCTCTGTCCTCATTCATATTTTAAGATGCTGTAAATGATATCCGGCTACAAAAAAGCCAAGAAAGTCAGAAGTTAGAACTAAAGTACAGATAGTTGTTGCTATGGAGATGATACACTGTCTCGTCGCATTGGTGTAAACTGGCCACTTAATGAGGACCAATGCAAAATATTATTGTATTAGTACAGTTAAAGGAGTAAATCTATGGAACAGCTGTGATCAGGAATTGAAAACATGAGGGACAAACCTGAAAAAAACTTTAACAACACGCATACTAACTAATAATGTACTGAAACAATGTGATAATAGTTAAGCTGACAGTAAGTAATAGCAAAAAAGGGAGATAAATAAGTAAGCTGGGTTCGTTTTGATCTGGATTGTACTACTGTGCTGTATATATGATTGTTTTGTATTGTCTTGTTTATTATTGCTTGTTGACTATCGTCTGAAGTAAGGCCATTATTATTATTATTGTCTCAAACATGATTTGTTTAAAGTGGGTAGGCATTATAAGGAAGAGCTTCAGCCTACACCTGTTTCAGACTGCTGATATGAACTGCAAATACATTGGTCGGCTTTATTGTTGTTGCTGAAAGTCAGTCTGAAATAAACAGGTTTCAAGTTTCTGACCGCCACATTGCAATTTATTGCAAGCTTCAACTTCCCGTTGAAAATCTTCGGTCTGACCTGGGCTTTAAAAAAAAAGTTCTGATTGTCTCCTTATAGCATCCAAACAATTTGTACTAGTCTGTATGTTATCACACATCCATTTCTACAGGCATACGGCAATAAACAGAGGTGTGTATGTATGTAGCTATGTATATTTTTCCTAGTATCTCATTTATATTTATATTCTGTGTTGTGCAACTGATTTACGTGTGCTGCTGTAACACAGTAAGTTCCCATTTTTCTTGGGATCAATAAATATCTATCTA
Source organism: Etheostoma spectabile (assembly GCF_008692095.1). NCBI lineage: Eukaryota > Metazoa > Chordata > Actinopteri > Perciformes > Percidae > Etheostoma > Etheostoma spectabile. The sequence goes on from NC_045744.1 coordinate 20,903,298, forward strand.
TCTATCTATCTATCTATCTATCTATCTATCTATCTATCTATCTAAACTAACCAAACAGCAAAGCTGGAGCCAACTGGATAATAATTATGAATATTGGATTTAGGATAGGCTAGATTTTAGTTTTCAATTCAATCCAGTTCTAGTCTATTCATTGCTGCGGTCCTAAATGAAATGCTGATGCATGCTCTCCCACTCTAGCACCCATCTAATTCCCACTGTGTGTGTGCTTTGTCTCCTCTGCTGATATATTCATCTATCTCCATTCACTTCCGTGCAGCTTTTAAATCAGCAAGAAGCTGTTACCTCGAGGAAATTGGCTAACTGTGTGTGCGTGGGACACTATAGCTGTGTCCCAATTCCAAACTAAAGGAAAATGTTCACACTGGAGTAGTCACAAAATTAGGCCTTAAAAAAGTCTGCATACATGCAAGAAGATGGTAGATTTCTTTAGGATCCTGTAACTCTTTTACTTTATTAACCTGTGAGGTCAAAAGTGATCTGTGTTTTAAACTATTAGTTTGCATGGCTACATAGAAGCTTTTAATAATTACGTTCTCCTTTCTGTGTCTAATAACATGTATTGCTTAGACTGGGTAAACCCCGCCCACTCTGCTGGGGATTGGATTTTGCCCTGCTGCTCGGTCTGGAAACCTGCACGTTTAATTCTCCTTCTGCAGTTCACAATTTTGGGGGGAACCAATCACAAACTGGCTTATCTACCTGGCGCGCTATTGGCGGGTTTAACACAATGATAATAGGCAAGCAACCAAGCAGCTTCTTGTTTCCATTCAACATAACGGCCACCAAACGCCACCGAAGCGCAGCAAACCCTTTGATGTCGTTGATGATCAGTGGTCTGATTGGTTGAAGGACTTCCCAATTGCGTACAGAGTCATTTGAACTACGCCCAATGGTCACGCCTCTTGTTCAGAGAAAATACAGAGCAGACTCCCCAGACCAACACTTAATCTCAAATCTATGGAGCTTAGCTTGGTCTGGTGATAGCCAGACTATGTATTGCTATCTTTCTAATTATAAATGTCAGAAGAAAAGCTTCAAATCATGTAAAATCCAATATGGTATAATTTGATGGTTTTTAAAAGTTTGCAAAGCATGGATAACTGGAAATATGCAATACATTTCATGTCACCTCAAGAACCACTGTGGTAGATACAAATACTGGCAAGTTTTATCGAAATCTCAACAGTGATGTTTAAACACTTAGGCTGGTGAATATTCTACTTTTTTATGTTGTCAACAAATCCCATGAAAAGACCAAAACCAACAATGTATATGTGTTATCAATCAAGCCTAAATGTCTCATTCTTCTGTGCCATAGAGCATGATTGTTGTCCAGAACCTATTAAAAATCATCAATCAACATCAGTGACATGTTCCTTGAACACACAAACACTGTAGTTTATTTTTATTCAACTCCAAATTCACTGTCCTGCTGCCCTAAATACTCACTAGAGCACATAATGTGGATTAATCCGCAGCTAAAAATAGTACTTAATAAAAGCACAAATTTCCTGGCATTGGAGTAAGCTTTTCTGCACAGTACAGGGTCCAGTTGTTGAACTTATTATTTTGGCTTGGGGCTGAGTGCTACGGACAGGTAGGTGAGTCTGAAATTATTTAGAGACAAACTAACGTCATGTCCAACTTACTGAATTCTAGAAATAAACAATTAAACAAAGTTAAAAAAGTTATACAATGTACATTCAGTGTGAGACTGACCTGTGTAATGCCGGGTGAGTGCGTCATTCCCAGTGAGTGTCCACTGAGCTGCTGGTGCTTGTGGTGTTGATGGTGCTGGTGGTGTTGATGGTGTGGACTGTGCAGCCCTCCCAGGTGTGCCTGGCTGTGGAGGGGAGGGCTGACCTGGAGAGGAGGGGTGGACGCCGCCACCATGCTGCCAAGGGACAGAGCTCCCTGGTGGGGGACGCTGGGCCGCGGCACGGTCCCTCTGGAGGACAGGGCATGGAGCTGGGGGTGCATCTGGGTGTGATGAGGGGGCAGGTGCGGGCTGAGGCCAGGGCTTGAGGCGTTGGAAGGGTGCGATTGGTGAGGGTACGGCATGTACATGCTTGGTGCTGATGGAAGGGAGGGAGTGAGGGTGGGCCAGTGAGCTGGAGGAGTGGTGCTGGCCTGGGTGACCAGGTAGACTGAAGTTTGGGTGTAAACATTGAGGTAGAGGCAGGTGTGGGGAGAGTGGGGCGGCTTCATTTCAGATGGATCATGTAACTCTGGAGAACAAAAGAAAAAAACACAAAAACAGAAAATCAGTTTGTAGGTTTCAGAGTGTCTCAAAGACTGCTTTAAGGCATGAGTTAAATGCCACTTAGAATTATTTAGAATATTATTTTGTGTGTGTGTGTTGTGTGTGTGTGTGTGTGTGTTGTGTGTGTGATGTACCTGTGATACCAGACTGGCTCTGTAGGCAGCCAGTTGTTTTAGATATTTTCTTAGCCGTCTCTGTCCTCTTCTTGTACATCTGAAACACAACATTTGAATTCTCAATCAGCTACTGGACTGTCCAACCTCTATTACAGTTGTCAGTATATTAAAATTTATTTCTACAAATCAATTTAATTAGCAGTGCATCATTTGTAAAGTACCGTTTAATTTATGTGAACTGTAGCTGTGGACAGCAACGACGTGCTGGGAGAATTGTGGCTGCATTAAATCATCGCGGTAACGTCACATGCACCCAGGTAACCAGTCATGGGGCTCATAGCATTTCTCTCAGCTGACACAGTTATCTAATACACATAACCACATAATTAATTCCCAAGGAACCTGCTACAACTCTTCTCTGACTTTTAAATTCAGCTGACATGCCACTTCTGGCAATTTTGCGAGCCCAGTAATGATGGTGGTCTCAGTGGTATTGTCAGAGCGCTGTTTCCCTGCAGAACTGTTGATTCCTGTCACAAGACAATGTAGCTACTCGCTGTCCGTCTCACTCATCCTTAATGGTTTTAACTGAAGAGGATAAAAATGTGTTTCTTCCTTTTCTTTTTTCATCCGCCATTGCCAAAATTCAGAAACAAGATGAAGCCATGCTAGCTTCTCTGTGAGCTGTACTTAGGCCAGGAAGCTTCACGGGAGGATGATGCTAACATGCGATGTTGTCCATCTTTTTGTGTTAGCATGCTAAAAACTGGCGTTTACAGGGCCCTAAACACAAAGTACAACTGAAGCTGCTGGGAATAGAATAGTTTAGTTATTTGGTCATAAACCACCCCACAAAATTCCCCATGGGTTCTTCTTTGCCTCTCTCACCAAGGCTCTTTTTCCCCCGATAAGCTCAGTTTGGCCGACGCCAGCTCTAGGAAGGGTTCTGGTCGTCCCAAAGTCTTCCATTTGGGGGATTATGAGGCCACTGTGCTCTTAGAACCTTAAGTGCGCAGAAATTTTTTGGAACCTTGACCAGATCTGTGCCTTGCCCCAATTTGTCTCTGAGCTCTTCAGGCAGTTCCTTTTGCCCCTCATGATTGTCATTTGCTCTGACATGCACTGTGAGCGGGTAAGGTCTTTTTAGACAGGTGTGTGGCTTTCCTCATCAAGTTCCAAATCAGTATAATCAAACACAAGCGGGGACTCCAATGAAGGTGTAGAACCATCTCAAGGATGATCAGAAGAAATAGACAGCACCTGAGGTACATAGAGGGTCACGGCCAAAGGGTTCTGAAATTAGACCATTTTGATATTTCAGTTTTCTTTTTTAATAAATTTGCAAAAATTCTCATTTCTGTTTTTCTGTCCAAGATGGGGTGCGGAGGTACATTACTGAGAAAAAATGAACTTTTTGTTTTTGGAAAATGGCTGCAATGAAACAAGAGTAAAAAATTTAAAAGGGTCTGAATACTTTCCGTACCCACTGTAGGCTGTGAATTTTCTACTTGTTATGTTGTCAACAAATCCCATGAAAGACCAAACCAACAATGTATATGTGTTCAATAAAGCCAAAATGTCTCCTTCTTCGGCCATAGAGCATGATTGTTGTCCAGACCTATTAAAAATAATCAATCAACCATCGGACATGTTCCTTGAACACAAAAACTGTAGTTATTTTTATTCAACCCCAAATTCACTGTCCTGGCTGCCCTAAATACTCACTAGAGCCATAATGTGGATAATCCGCAGCTAAAAAATAGTACTTAATAAAAGCACAATTTCCTGGCATTGAGTAAGCTTTTTGCACAGTCAGGGTCCAGTTGTTGAATTTAAATTATTTTGGTTTGGGGCTGAGTGCTTACGGACGGGGTAGGTGAGTCTGAAATTTTTTAGAGACAAACAACGTCAGGGTCCAACTATGAATTCTAGAAATAAACAATTAAACAAAGTTAAAAAAGTTATACAATGTACTTTCAGTGTGAGACTGACCTGTGTTATGCCGGGTGAGTGCGTCATTCCCAGTGAGTGTCCACTGAGCTGCTGGTCTTGTGGTTTGATGGTGCTGGTGGTTTTTGGTGATGGTGGGACGGTGCAGCCCTCCCCAGGTGTGCCTGGCTGTGGAGGGGAGGGCTGCCCTGGAGAGGAGGGGTGGACGCCGCCACCATGCTGCCAAGGACAGAGCTCCTGGTGGGGGACCTGGGCCGCGGCACGGTCCCTCTGGGGACAGGGATGGAGCTGTGGGGTGCATCTGGGTGTGTGAGGGGGCAGGTGGCGGGCTGAGGCCAGGGCTTGAGGCGTTGGGGTGCGATTGGTGAGGGTACGGCATGTACATGCTTGGGTGCTGATGAGAAGGGAGGGAGTGAGGGTGGGCCAGTGAGCTGGAGGAGTGGTGCTGGCCTGGGTGACCAGAGTAGACTGAAGGTTTGGGTGTAAACATTGAGGTAGAGGCAGGTGTGGGGGAAGAGTGGGGCGGCTTCATTTCAGATGGATCATTGTAACTCTGGAGAACAAGAAAAAACACAAAAAACAGAAAATCAGTTTGTAGGTTTCAGAGTGTCTCAAAGACTGCTTTAAGGCATGAGTTAAATGCCACTTAGAATTATTTAGAAATATTATTTTGTGTGTGTGTGTGTGTGTGTGTGTGTGTGTGTGTGTGTGTTGTGGTGATGTACCTGTGATACCAGACTGGCTCTGTAGGCAGCCAGTTGTTTTAGATATTCTTTCTTAGCCGTCTCTGTCCTCTTCTTGTACATCTGAAACACAAACATTTGAATTCTCAATCAGCTACTGGACTGTCAACCTCTATTACAGTTGTCAGTATATTAAAATTTATTTCTACAAATCAATTTAATTAGCAGTGCATCATTTGTAAAGTAACCGTTTTAATTTATGTGAACTGTAGCTGTGGACAAGCAACGACGTGCTGGGAGAATTGTGGCTGCATTAAATCATCGCGGTAACGTCACATGCACCCAGGTATACCAGTCATGGGGCTCATAGCATTTCTCTCAGCTGACACAGTTATCTAATACACATAACCACAATAATTAATTCCCCAAGGAACCTGCTACAACTCTTCTCTGAACTTTTTAAAATTCAGCTGACATGCCACTTCTGGCAATTTTGCGAGCCCAGTAATGATTGGTGGTCTCAGTGGTATTGTTCAGAGCGGCTGTTTCCCTGCAGAACTGTTGATTCCTGTCACAAAGACAATGTAGCTACTCGCTGTCCGTCTCACTCATCCTTAATGGTTTTACTGAAGAGGATAAAAATGTTGTTTCTTCCTTTTCTTTTTTCATCCGCCATTGCCAAAATTCAGAAACAAGATGAAGCCATGCTAGCTTCTCTGTGAGGCTGTACTTAGGCACAGGAAGCTTCACAGGGAGGATGATGCTAACATGCTGATGTTGTCCATCTTATTGTGTTAGCATGCTAACACTGGCTGTTTACAGTGGCCCTAAACACAAAGTACAACTGAAGCTGCTGGGAATAGAATAGTTTTAGTTATTTGGTCATAAACCACCACACATTTATTAGTATTGGACACATTGACGATTGATCCGATGGTGGTGCTAGATGAAATGAAAGATATCTCCAAAATTATTACAAATCTTGCTGTGGGGAACATGAATACATGAACCAAATTCTATTACAAACATCCAATATTTATTTAGATATTTCAGTCAAAGTGCAATCAACATTTCCATCTTTAGAGCTGTGTTGCCGGATATTTTAACAGAATTTTCCTAAACAAACCTTATTTTTGTGTCCCATTTTACAATTAGTCAATCAATTTGGATAACTACCATGTAGATCTTCTTCTTAATAAGACGTCAAATAACAGTGATGGGCTAGCAGAAAGGCACATAGACATGCAAAATTAAAGATGGAGGATGTACCTGTTTCTCTTCCTCTCCCAGGCCGTCCCACATGGAGGCCACGATCTTTGACACCTCCCCGAAGGTGGCGTTGGGGTTCTGGGCCTTGATGTTGGCTTGGGTGTCCCTGAAGAACAAGGCGTATGCAGACACTGGCTTCACGGGCTCATTTGGGTCCTTTCGCTTCTTCTTCTTTGGTGTTTTAGGTTTCTTGGAGATGTCCACTGTTGCTGGCCTCTTCTCTCCTCCCAGCTAAGAGGAGAAGAAGGAGGTTGAGTAAGACAGAGGCAGGTTGGTATGGTAAGGATGAATATACACTATGGATGGACAGAGGGATGGGTGGAGTTCTGTATCACAAATTTATAAACAAAAAACTAAGCTGGGTGGAATGTAAATAACACGATTGGTAAAACAAGTGCTGTGTAGTAACTGATAAAAAGGGGTCGACCTTGTTTTTTTTTTCAAGATAAGCAATATCTGGAACTGATACGCAGTGAAAACAATGACAATATTTAAGTAAAAATTAACAACACAAAACTTTGATGCTTCAAGCAATAATTTAATAAATTAGAAATTTTAAACATAATACACAGTAAACGTTAGTCAGATAGTGTTGTGGGCGGGACATTGAGTCACTCAATTCAATTTAATTGTATTGATAGTATCAAGTCATAACAAGAGTTATCTCAAGACACTTTACCGATAGAGTAGGTCTAGACCACACTCAATACTTTACAAAAGACCCAACAGTTCCAGTAATTCCCACTACTCAATGGTGAGTGAAACCAAAGCAGAGAAACAGACACGGAGTTGTAGTGGAGCCAAAGTAGCACACTTTTAAATTAATTAACTTTATTGGTTATCAGGCAAATAAACCGCAGATACAGAAAATCTGCAAACTGCCAAAATGGCCCGATAACTGGTCCATTCCTAATTGATATTATTATCAAAAACTATATCTTCCATTCTATTATTACTAACCTGACATTTTAACTATTCAGACCTCTAGTCGTGTCTTTGATGACTCTCACATGACATGTGACTTCAACCTCTTGTTTGATGTCAAGCTATGACTCAAACACAGAGTTCACAGTGTCAAAGACCAGTGATTCAAAATCATCAGGACTACACACAACAGTCTGTCTGTGTGCACACTAGATTATTTCAGACAGAGTACTGTTTAGGAATATTGTAAGCACTAGTGCACTATGTAATACAAAATCCACACAGTTACATGTGTGTAGTTCATTCAAAAACATTGTTTTGATGCAAACCAAGAGTGGCTGCACAAAAAGAGCAAGTGAAATGAAAGTAATTTCCTACTAATTTTATAGGATGCTTTCCCAAACTAACCATGTATTTGGCACAAATTAAATAGAAACAGTGTTCAACTGGTGTACTTAATTACCAACTAATGAATTCCAATTAAATACTAGACAATCTTGGGTAAGTTGGTGCACAGCAGTTCATCTGACCAAGAAGAAATGTGAAATATTTCTACAGACAAATGATTCACTACTACAGTAATAACATAAAGAACTAAGTTTACAAAGAGAACAATGAATGATGAACACCTCTTGGAAATCAACAACTGCTGTAGTATAATAGCTAACATTAAATAACCTCAGAACTTTGTTCCTTATTTACCCCCAAATTAATTTTAATACACACTGTAGTTCTTAGTTCTTAGGCAGTGGTGGAAGAAGTATTGAGATTCCTTTTGTAAAATGACTAATACCACACTGTAAAAATACTCTGTCACAAGTAAAAACTGCATTGAAAAGTTAGTAAAAGTATGTAAGTATCATCAGGAAAATGTACTTAAAGTATTAAAAGTAAAAATACTTGATGCAGGTAAACCCTCGCATTTTAAAAACTGTTCTGTGTTTAATGGTCTAATCATTTCATCTGTACTTAAATTGTTGGGTAGTTTCATCCATAGTAAAATATAGTATTTTATTAACTAAATGTGTTTAGTGTGAAAAAAAACCTTCATTTGCGAAGTAACTAGTAACTAAAGCTGTCAGATGAATGTAGTGGAGTAAAAAGTACAATATTTCTCTCTGAAATGTAGCGAAAGAGAAGTAAAAAAATGGCAAGAAAAGAAAATACTCAAGTGCAAGTACTTAAATTTGTACTTAAGCAGATGTACTTTTGTCAGAGGGACACTGTCTCTAATGTATGTTGAGCGTTCTTATGTAGCAATGTACTGTATCACTGCAGCCAGATACAGCCGCTTAGCTTACCTCAACCACCCACTCATGTTTTGTAGGTGTGTAGTACATGCAGAACTATAGCTCAGCTATCACAGCTTAAAAAGGCATGTTAGCCCAAATGGCATCCTAGTATGAAAAACATTCTGTATTTCTTGACCTTTTACAACATGATATCAAGCAGAACCTTATTTTGTCTCTGAGCAGAACATAGTTTTAGGAGCCTGAGTTCACTGCTGAAGAAATTCAACAAAGTGCAACAGAGGCTTCGCTTTGCTAACTGTTGTTGGTGCTAACTTTGTAGATAAAGAGCAACATTGTTTTTAATGTGGACTACTAGACCTTTATTTCTGACGTCTGACAACAAGCTTTGAAAAAATATTTTTTTAAATGAAAAGAAGAACAATACAGCTGTTGACTGATGGGTGTTTCTGTTACCGACGCTTTTTTAAACAATGATGAAAGCCCCTGTAAACTTTGTGCCAAATCTGTGTGTTTATCTCCATAACATTCAATATTCACTTTAATAACTTAACCTCAGCTAATCTGCTTCCTCAGGTCTGTATGGATGTGGCGTGATTGGATTTGATTGACAGTAGCCTGTCATCCGATTTGGATTGAAATGTTCGGGAACATGGGAGTATGTAATGTCATATGCAATTGTTGCACTCCAACTGAGCCCCTCCCACTTGCAACCAATGAGAAGACAAATGCAGAAATCTCTCATGTGAAATAACCAAAACGATTCCAACTTTAACGACATGAATTGTGTGTTCTAGGAGGATCCCTATCCTTGTCAGGTTAAGATGAAATATGATCAAATGTGGGCCATTGACTGACCAGTGGTGCTATACAAATAAACTTGCCTTACCAAATACAGAATTATCTCATAATTACTAAAAGCGAGCTGAAATATATACGCAAGTAGCAGGTAATACTATTGTAGTGTAACTTAACCAAAGTAGCGATTGTTTCGATGTGTAGAAGTATATTATAAAGGTATAAGAAAATTTTGTTTTCTATTCCTTGTACTTTCTGAAGTAATAAACTGCCTGTATAGTGCTTATAATGTTGCCTATATACAAGTCATTCTTCTAAACATAACCAATGAGAATATTAGAGCTGGTAAATAGTATTCAGTAGTACAGTAATGGTTTCATTTTTTCCAGAATATGAACAGTCAGTTTGGTGCAGAGTGCTTATTACAGTGTGAGTTATCTAACAGTCAGGGAGCTGATTAGCATCTCGTTGATATGCAGGGAGAATGGGTCTTTTATGACACATAACATCAACATAACAAATATCCACTGTCTGCACGCGCGCACACACACACACACCACACACCACACACACACACACACACACACACACACACACACAACACACACACACACACACACACACACACACACACACACACACACACACACACACACACACACACACACCACACACACACCACACACACAACACACACAATGGTTGCTAGAGCCCAGCAAGATATGACTCATAGAAAACAGGTAATAAAGTGTCTGTGTGTGTTTTGTTTTTTACCCTGAGTCCGTCATCATTCTCGTCCTCATGTGCTGAACTGGAGGGAGACGGTGTTGCGGATTTACTTCCAGGAGGTGAAGGAGAACTATGGGTAACAGAGTTTCCACTGAGTCCCAGCTGTGATTGGTTGATGGTGGACAACTGATTTTGCTGGCTCATGCCTGATTGGCTCCTGGGTCCAAGCGCAGCTTCTATTGGCTGCTGGCTGCTGTTAAACCGAGAATCAGAGTTCACCATCTGCTGCATCTGTTGCAAAGACAACAAGTGATAATGACAGTTAGTATGTGAAGGTAAAAATCAGGTTGAAGAAGCGTTATTGAAGAAATGTCAACTAGACATTATCAAATGGGTTACATTCTAAATAAATCTGGCATTGAAAACCAAAGCTAAACTTCTTTTCCCACTCTTGAGTAGGGCTGCACAATATATAGTTGTTTTTTTAAAATCATCATTATATCAAATATCAACTGGTGCAATAAACACATCGCAAAAGGTTTGACATATTGTGGAAGATACTCAGTGATTTTTCGTGTTGTTGAAAGCAAGTATCAGTAGAAAAATACAACTGTAATTCTTTATTTAGTGCTGCTTTTTATTTTCAAGCCATTGTTCAATTTGTTCAATAAAAGAATGTTGGAAAGTATTTTCTTTCATTTGTTTTAAATACAACAAGCAGTTTGTTGTATTTAGCAGAATACTGAAAGCAGCAGAACTGACTACAGTGTACAATCAGTTTATTTACAGTGTGCAATCAGTTTATTTATTGCATGTAATATCGTTATCGCAATATTCAACAACTTTATCACATCTAGCATATTTTCCTCATTTCGTGCAGCCCCAGGGTCCTTTTTGGTCCACTTTAAAGCTACAACATGCAGCTTTTTGTCTTGTGGCAGGGAATGTAATGTATGTATGTTTGTCCTACTCTGTTGCTCAGGTTTTTAGTAAACGCATGGCATTCATCTTGGTGAGCTGTGTTGCACTGAAGAGCATCTAGCTGAGGCTGAGGTAACGGCCCCCCACGAAACCACCAAAGCAATGTCAATATTCTGGTTTGACCCCCTTTTAGCTTCACTAATATAACTAACTTTATTTTCTGATTTCTGCTATTGCCATGTCTTCTGCTTGTTTGATAGCCATTACCAAGCATTTTCAAATCCTGCACCTGTAAGAGCGTAGCTGGCTACCTGAGGGTACTTTTCAGTCCATTTAAATTGGCACAGAGATCACATTTAAAGCCCTAAGCGAACAATTTTTCTCAATGATTCTGTACAAAATTGTACAATGGCTGTAAACCAACGAGAACATCACAGTGTATATGAGGGTCCTACCTACTATTTGGTGCCGTTTCAGCCTGGTTTACTGTCTATAAAAAAATCTATCATTTTATTATTTCATCTGAAGGAGGGCTTGTTAAACTGCAGTTACATTTTTTTGTGTCGAGGATAAAAAAGGTTTCTCCAGATCAAGACAATACTGTACTGTACGGGATTTTAGTTATAATTATAGCATTACTCAAGGGAGTCACATACAAAAAAGTATGTGTTTAATAGGGCTGTGCAACTAATCAGATTTTAATCACGATCACAACCACAAAACCGTGTAATTGAGAAAAACAATTATTTTGCACATTACATTTTGCAAGTAAACTCTTATTTTATCTTCGAGAAAAACAGTTTAAACAGGAAAGTATTAAGGGAAATTTTCATTGTTCAAATTAATTTGTTTAACTGTTTCACTGTTTCTTAAACTCAATAAATGAAACATCTTTCCAAAAGTCAATGAGTAATCGTCTTAAATTATTGTGATTTCAGTACTGACTGAAATAATCATGATTATGTTTTTTTTCCATAGTCAAGCAGTCCTAGTGCTTAATTCAATATGTTCACAAAATAAAAATAAAATAAAATCAATCAACTTCATTTAAGTGTCAGTTTTGCCCTGAAATCAGGTTTGTATCTTGGATTCCATATTGGACAGAAGGTGTGCAAAACACAGTATCTGAGCTGTCTCATGTTCCTGTAACAGAGCTGGGCTCTGACATAGAGTCTTTCTTTGCTTGACAGGTTTTGTACAGTGTGCCGCAGTTCAAGATTCAATAATAATGAAATGTGATAGTAACCGTGGCAACAGTCATTACAGGTGAGAGTGATATGAGAGAAGACAGGATCAGAAGTCATTTAGACATCAATTCCCGCCTGTGTGTAAAAACATCAATAGAGATTCTGAACTCCATTTGCTACACTCTGCAGAAGTTGCTTCGTAACTTTCTCTGGAGGAAGCATTTAGGTGTCCACAGACGCAGACTGATAGATACAAGCACTGGTTTACTTCCTTGTGCCTCCATGTCCTCAACAATGTGTCAGAAAGCTAATGTACTGCAGGATATAAAGTGACCAGACAGTTATACTGTCACACCTGAGTCATGAATGCACGCACAATCCAAAACAACTGTCTCCCAAGAGACAGTGTGTAAAATCTTGAATAAATCTCATAAAACGGAACAAAATGTCAACATGCCTGAATCAAACTGTATACAATCAAATAAAGTGATGGACATTTTTAATGTCACATCAAAATGAATGTTAACATAACATCTCTGCCATGACGCAAGAAGCAACAAAGCACCTATTTCCGATTAAAGTAGTTTTGGACAAATAGGAGAATGTTATTTCGTGGCATATTTTGGTGTTTGATCCTTTCTTTTCATAAGCCCCTTCTGTCACCCACTGTGCAGAGTAGTACCGTATTGACTGGCAGTGCCGAAATGTGAGCAGTCTCGCAGTGAGTCAGCCATCAGTGATGTTCGGTCCGTTTCTCAGGAAAACAAAAGCTAAACCCAAATTATGTTAAACAACCTCAGCACGGGAACTTTGACACCAATCGTCACAAATATGAAGATGGGACCTGGTTGATGATGTGTATTTAGAGTTTCCTCTTAGCGAGCTTCAAATAATAGCGGATGTGGCATTACCTGAATGTATTTACCGGCAGATGAATACTGCTGTGGTATTTAGATGGAACACCGAGTGACATTTCAAACATGGAAGAGCTTTCAGATTGACGTGTGCGCTGGTAGAAATGCTGAAAAATAATAACTGTGGTTCGGCAATGGTTGGGGTTGGGACTTCAATTAATTAGTCAACACGCAAAATATCCTACTGTCGTGATTCTCCAGAGAGCTTTAACTCTTTGTCAAAGCTTTTTCACAGCTCGCCTCACGCACATAAAACAGGTTTAATAGGTTACAATGTTTGACAACCTGAGGACCGAGCTGACCTACTGACGATGCATTTATCTGAATAAGAAAAATACTTCAAAACCACCAAAACTTTTTTCTTTTTACCAAAATACATTTAGTTTTTGAAAATGTTTTAAATGTAAAGTGACTACATTATATTTTATATTATCATAATAACTGTATGTAATATATGATTAACTGTAGCTTAAAATGCACTAAAGAAAAATGCGGAGTAAGAAATGAAAGAAATGGAAAGTAGGTTTTTCCGTTGTAGTGTTCTGTGGTATAGGTAATATTATCGCTATGTTGACAGGAACTGAAGGGCATAAGGTCACAAAACAACATCTAGGTGCTAACGTAACATTATTCCAATTTAAAAACACTTCTGGAACTAAAAGCATCACCAGTGGAAACAAATATTTATCAGATTTTCCTTTTGGGGGAGTCACTAAAACATTTCTGACACTGGCCGAAGAGAGTACCGGAGGGGGAACCCCTGAAGGAAGCAGGGCGAGTAATGACTGACTCATGTCTCGAGAAGGAAAAAAACTTTGGCCGTACACAGGATGCTCACATCTTCACACACGTTTGGTTGATGACAGGATTTCAATATAAAAAGTACAGCGGTAAAATTCTGAATCTGTTCTTCATTTTAGAATGGAAATTCTTTTTTTAATTTCATGAATGAGTGTGCCCAGTCATCGTGGAATTGTAAATGTTCTCATTTCCATTTGAGTTGTTATGTCTCATTGCTGTGATGTCATGAGAACGATGTTGATCATGACTTCGATGCCAGTGTGGTTACTTGCGGTTACTATCCCTCAGATTAAAATCAAGAAACAAAATGTGTTTATTTTCTAAAATAAAACTATACTAAAAATTTATGCTGTCAGTTAAATGCGTTATTTCCAGCGTTAACGCAAACCCATTTTAACGGCGTCCATTTTCTTATCGCGAGAGATGGCAGGTTCTTTTTGGCCTAGCAAACTTTGTAGTTTTTTTACACATGCTGTAACTAGTAACGTTAGAAAAACTACAACACCACACCGGCTCTAGCTAGACCGGAAACAGAACAACAGGCACGCCGCGCACACTCGTTTGTTTCGGGCTTACGTTTTGTGTGGATGGCGAGCGCGAGACGCCGAAATGGATCCCAATGAGATTCTGAACGGAACGTTTACTTTTAAAAAGTTGCCAAATGGTTCAATTGACAAGACTCAAGTGATTTGTGTGTTTTTGTCGTTGTGAACTGAGCTACCATCGCAGCACATCCAGTCTGAAATACCACTCGATGGCCGGGCACACAGCTGATCTGAATTCTCCGCCCCCTCATCAAAGTATTTTTTTCACCCTTTTATTAATGGGCAGTGTTACATTGTGTGAGATTATTTGCTCTAAGTGAGGATGTTAGTGTGAAATTGAACACTACAGTATATGCCAATGTTGTTGTTTTAAAAGAAAAGGGAAGGACAAAGGAAACCGATCCACTTTTCCATGTTGATAAGAGCATTAAAATGAGAGAAAAAAATAATGGGACAAAAAGAAATCACGGGACATTTAGAACAGATAAAAATGTGTGATTAATTGTGATTAATTGCGAGTTGCAGTAACTACGGAATTAATGTGATTAATCGCGATTAAATATTTTAATCGTTTGACAGCACTACTACAAATCTAAATAGATTTAGACGTATTCGAAGACGTGGAAAGTCAAGAAACAAAATGTTTTTTTTTTCTTAAATAAAATTATAATAAAAATAAAAATAGATTAAGACGTATTTCAACTTTGACATAACAAAACTATATTGACATTCATGGCAAATTTGTTTTTTTTTAAAGATCTGGTCACATCAGTCTAATAGAAATGTAAACAAATGTATAGGAAATTGGGTCCAGGTTGATATTATTAATTTTAGGACTATGGTTGTAGATGTTTATTTTAACAATTGATTAATTAAATAATTATTTTCTCAATTAATCATTTGGTCTGTAAACGTAAACATCAAGGATTATTATAAACCAGGTAAGAAGAACAAAATTGCAGAGATGGCAGCCAAAAGTAAAAAAGAGCAGCCCACAAATGCCTCTTCTTGAAATAAAACACACACACACACACACACACACACACACACACACACACACACACACACACACACACACACACACACACACACACCACACACACCACACACACACACACACACACACCCCACACACACACAGTCTCGAATCTTTCTATCCCCCTCACCCAGATTAGGCTGAGCCAGACACGGTTGCTAGGCAACCATCATTGGACTGGCAGTAAATGAATGTTAGTATGAGAATATAAAGGCGAGGTAGAGAGAAGGAGAGAGAGAAAAGGTAGAACTGAGACAGACAGATGGAAAATAAGACCTTTCCTTCAGGCCACTAAAATAATTGTCTCCTCTGTTACACAGCTAACAAACGGTTAGTCACAATCCAAGAGAACTAAATCTGGATTTAATGAAATTTATCAAAAAACACGGTCTATGCTATGGTGTTTTAGAGTCATTGTAATTTAACTACAGTCAGGGATTTCCTGAGGTTTCAAAGTGACACTTCATATTACAGCAGGTGGATTTAATATGGAGATGGAGACAACAGACAGAAAGACTGAAAGATCAATAGTGGGAGGTGAGAAGTTTCGTTTTGAATAAAATGGGAGAAATCTTTATTACCGATACTGACACATACATGCCTTTGTCACTGAATACTCAGATTCAATGGCAGTAGATGTAACTACACGTCTATGAAGGTGATGCTTTCATTTTTTTACTGTATGAGACAGTCAGCCACATCTGAATGTCACAGTTAAAAGCGAGATTTTCACTTTACTCTGAAATGAAGACTTAAAATATGAGGAACATGTCACATCGACCAGCTGCCATGATTCAAATAACACTGCCCCGGGCAATAGGCCATTTCACACAGTTAAAGTGAATTAAAATATGAAAGAATATAGTTAAATATATTAGCTAGCTGTCAGTTCTGATCTTAAGACTCACTGAGATCCTCGATCTTCTTCCAATAAGTAAAGACAAAGTACCTTTGAGCAAGACACAAGTTGAGAGTCCACCCTAAAATATTTCTTTTAAGTGTCAAGCACAATCCAAGGTGACTGTTCAAAGTGTGTAGTCACAGTTAGGCAGAAGCAGCTCCAATTAGCTCAGTTTCAATGATTTCATTGAAGTTATATGTTTTTACAGCGATACAAGTATCTGAACCTTCATACAGTGTTTCTTCCCTATAACTGTACAGGCCTGGCGGGCCGCCAACTCTACGGGAAACCCCAAAGGGGCAAATAAATTACGTTTTTTTTTAATGCCAAAACCCCCCGCCAAATATCAATTGTTTTTCCTCTATATGAATTCTGCAGCAGCGCTGCACCTTGAACTTCAGCGTTGCATTGTAATGAGTTCATGAACGGGGCAACTGTGTTCATGCATTAGTTCATATAACAGCAGGTCAGTCAAGTGTGTTAACTAAACTGATAAACCAGATAAAACACTGTCGGTTACAAACAGGCTCGATAGTGAACTGCACGCTAATGTGATTAGATTAGATTAGATTAGATTAGATAATACTTTATTCATCCCACACTGGGGAAATTCCCTTATTACAGAAGCAGCAGTTTCCCACAGTAAAAAGCAAAAAAAAAACAAGTAAACACACAAACAACAGGCAAACAACAGACAATGAGCAAAAGGTATTGAATGAATGTAAAGTGGCATTAAATAAAACGTATTTTAGAGTGCAGAATGCCATCGTACAAAGTATTCTGAAGTATTCTGTGTTTTTAAAGTAGCTGAGCTGGACCAAAGACTAATCAGTTAAAACTGTTTGATGATGCTGTTTTGCCTTCATTGTTCAAGTTTGCTGGAAGTGACGTAATGTAGCATTTATGTGGAGTAAGCTCTGCATCGGACTCTATAAACAAAAAAAAGCTGCTACATTGCTTGTAGCATTTAAAAGAAATAATCAATCAAACCGGTTGATCAAATATTACAATCACTGGTGATTCATTTAATAGTAATGGCTTCATCTTTGCAGCTGTAATTGCCGTTAATATGTGAGATCATTTATGAGCACTCACCACAGACAGTGTACTGGTCATTGGGCCGCCATCCGGACTAAACGTGCCACCATCTTGGTTCAACATAGCATTTCCATCTTGGCTACCAGGCAGATCCATGCCCTGCAGCTGGTAGGGGTGGTGTGGAGCTGAGCTAGAGTGGGGGTCCAGAGGGTGGTACGGCCCGGAGCGGGAATCGTGGGGGAGGTGGGGGGGCAGCATGTGGTCTGGCAGGGTGGGGGGAGTGATGGGCGGGATGTTGAAGTCCTCGTCGCCCAAACCTTGCACTGAGTATGACTAAAGAGAGACAAGATTGGAGAAAACACAATTAAAGACATCTGTTAAACTATACTTTTTTAACAAGTTTTTAATCATCTTCGCTACACGGTTGTTTTCCTTACTAACTCTTCACTGATAAGGGACAAAGTCAAGTTTTGGGAAGCAGACGTATCGTGATAGAGGTGAAAATCAATAAGATTTACATAGGGGACTATAAGAGACCAAAGTATCATGAAACATTACTGTCAGAGATAATAGAAGGAAGAGATGCAAAAACTGCCAATCACCGTTAGCGCAGAATAATATACCCAGTCAGAACGAGAGCTCTGTGTTGTGTAGTCAGTCTTCCTCAGCTCCTATCAAAGACTAATTATCAATAATGATATTCCCAGGCTTAAAAAAAAGACCAAATAATCATTCAGCAACAGAACACAGTATTTCATATGTACAAGCCCCCTTTTGCCTAAGAGAATACACACAGGGCAGATCTTTGTGCATTCGAATATATCAAAGCTAATGTGACATGCAAAAAGAAAACCAGTAGCAGTGGCGTGTATGATAATTATTCTGAGAGCAAAGACAAACGAGAGGGAGACATGGAGAGGGAAATGGAGTGAGAGAATCATGCAAGAGAGGAGTGAAAGATACAAGGGTGAAAAGAGAGAGAGGCAGTGATAGAGAAGCCCTCTCATACTAATCTGACAGAGGAGATCTTTTATAGAGACTGACAGCCTTTTCTGCTTGGCTAGCCACACCAGTCTCTCCCTCTCGTACTCTTTTGCTCTTCATCTCTCACCATCCTTCTCCCTCCCCTCTTTTGCCCTCTCGCTCTTCTACTCTCATCCTCAATTTCTCTTTCATCTCTCTCACTCTTTCGTTCTCTCATACTCTTTTCTACTCTATCTCAAACCCATATGCGGTGTTGGGTTATGAGTGGCGTGACTTGAGAGCTGAGTGATGAGTCAGGAGTCGAGTTATGTTATTTATTGGTTGACTATGTAATCAACAGCCACTGTACTAAACCACGATTGGAATTCATATCTTCACCACTTTAAGATAAAATGTAGGAAACAGACAATAGGAATGTGCAATATGGAAAATGATCACACATTGCACCCTAACAACTAAAAATGCTTCCTATGATCTCCCTTTCCATTGTTGATTCAAATAGGAATCTGTGTGGCTATCTTTACACACATCTACCACTAGAACCATGTTCCTGCAACTTATGCATACTTATACTATATGCATACTGTAGGTAATCATTAGGGTACAAGACTACATAATATTACATCCTGAGGATGCTGTTGATGGACCTTGCAGCTGGATTCTCAGGATGTCACATATCATATGTAAATCCCCCTTGTCAGGTTTTAAGTATGATAATGTTTTTATGTCTGAACAGCAACAAACCGGACCAATCAGCATCCAGTGAGGAACCACTGGGACCTATGGATGTGATTTAGGTGTGTGTGACGGCTGCGAGTGTTTGTTTAAAACAACAATGCCGAACTAACAGACAGATGGTTCATCCAATCACCTGCCAGGTATGTTTTGGAAGTGCCTGCCCTTTCCCAAACAGTTTCTAATGACGGCTTCTCAGGCAGTTCTGTGTAACAAACCATCTGGCATGTCATGTAAGTTGATGTAATGGAGCTCACAGATTATTTGTAAAGTTCTCTTCTCAAAGCGCTCTTCTAAGCCCTGGCCAACTCCAGTCATCTGAGCCAGTGGTGCTGTAATCAGATTCCAATCAGTTCCAACACGTCTAAATCTTATAAGCTAGATACTTAATTGTGAAATGTAATCACTACTGAAAACTAATGTTGAAATTGAAGTACCATTGAATGTATAGCTTTGATTTGCTTTATCAATCTATCCTGTAGGTGGTCTTAATTCCCGTCTAGTCATTTCCACTGTATATATTTTTTCAGTTCACAGATTCACATTGGCAGTTCATGTACTCTATATTCAAAAAACATTTTCAGATTGCTAAAATTCAAATCAGCTCAATTTGGATCAGAAAATTCTAATCAAGTCAAAAACATGGTGATGCTCTGATTAGCTTGGTCAGATTCAGATCCTAGAATTTAAGACTGAAGACTGACTGAAGACCAGGATGCCAAGGATAAGGAATTGAGCCTGGATGGAATCGATCAGTTCAAATCTCCATAGACAATATTTGCTTCCATACATTTACACATGTTTATGTGCTGCTATTCAACTATTATCTAATTACTAAAGGCCCAAGTGTGCACTACATATCACAATATTACTGTCTCATACTGTATATCACTAAAGGTCACATGTAAGTGAAGCTGCTTCCTCCTTTGCATTCTGGTTCAGTCACCCACCAAGGTCTTAAGTCCTATTCTGCAATCATGTCTCCAGTAATTCAGTTTCTGTCTAAAGCCATCCAAAGTTAACCCTCATGCGTTTGACCCCTTTCGTCTACAACATGTGTTGTTCAGCCTGAACGCCCTGTCATGTGTGTCCAACATAATACTTAGTACACTGTTTATCAGGTCCTGCCAGACCAACAAGTCCAACAGTTTGTTTCTTGGACACAGTGTGTCCTGTTGGAGCTCAGAGCTCTGCATAAATTACCCTGCTTGTCTGTTGTCTGTCTGTCTCTCCCTCCCTTGTCTACTCTTTCTATCATTTCTTCAAGTTCTGAATAAATTACTCCTCTCTCCTTTTCTCTGCTCTTCCATTCATGTCAGTACAATAGCCTGTTCCATGTGTACTGGGAGCTTCGAGAGAGACTAATGTAGTCAGGATTAAGTCCTTTCACGCATGTTGTGTTCACATTACACACTTCTCATAACTTCATGTTCATAACTGTTTCATACAATAATAAAAAAAACACATATGTCTGTTGGACATAAAGAAATGTGTGACCATCAGCTTCAGTTTCTATAGGAGGATGGGGATTAAATGTTACTCCATTAGGGGTAGATAGCTGATGACTGACTGTGAAGATTTCATATAGCATTCAATGAGATCATATTAGAATTGTCTAAAATGTATTTCTGTTTTTTTGATGAACTGGTGCATTTTCTGGCCATATTTAATTACATAATGTATGTCAATCTGTTAATATTGACTTAATAAAGTTAAGAGGATAGCTGGTATATTTAAATGTTCTGGATAAATTCATATATATGTTTTACCAAACCTCATTTTCATTTTATTCTCTTCTATCTGTGTCTGTTATAGTGTGTTACTGTTGCATAGTATCTACATACAGTAGTTGTGGATCTGATCATTTGAATATCTTGTAATACTTCCGTCTACTTAAACAGCTGCAATTATTACGATGTAAATGTCCCCTCTCTCTTCATCAGTACGGTCCCTCTTCTAGGAAGCAGACATTTTAAATAGATTGTAATTGCTGATTAGCCTAAGAGACAGACATTCGTCATTATTATAAAAGTAGCATTTGAGGGCTACATACAGTATAAACACACACAGAGACAAAGAGACTATGCATGAAAATGCAAGGGGAGAATGTGTATGCATGTGTGTGTGTGAGTTGCGGTTCACACACAGCGCTCCAACGCAGATTTGCAAGTGCCGAGCCAACAACGACTTGCCTCTGATCTGGGGCTTTTGTTGCGGGAGCTTAAAACTCTTGGTGAGTGGAAAATAAGAACTAAAGTCATGTTGCAGGAACTACGCATAGACAAAAAGCTGTATTACTCTGTTAGAGTTGTTGGGACCACAGAAACACCATGTCCACTCGCGGTTGTAAACACGTGTTACAGAGTGACACTTATATACTCACAAACAATCTTGCAGCAGGCACACAAACCCATCAACAACTAAGTTTCATTTTGGCCTGTAATTAAGTTACTTATAGATATAAAGTTAATTACAGCTGATATGACCTGCCACAAGAAACATTTGTCATTTTAACCAGTGACAGTTAGCGCCGGCTATAAATGAGAAGCTGCTCTTTGTTAATTAGAAAGTGAGTGGAGAGACAATAGATTTGTTACTGTCAAAGCTTAGCAAATTTTGATGTTAGAACAGAGCCAATCACCAGTGCACCCAAATCCATTTTTCACATTCACACACTAATTATGAATCTCATATGCAGCAATCTGCATCCCTTGTAACACTCATGTGTCAAGTGTCAATGCTAAAGAGTCTTTTTACTTTTATTCCCAAAAGATGGTGTACATCAGCTTGTTGACATCTGCAGGTCTAAACTGCTGCTACCAAAGGAAACCTTCCCTACACAGCAGGTGGTGCAGGTTGGACTAGAAGTTCAAGTCCTGTTCTGCCACTTAGATGATACTGGCTGAACCTGCCTTTTGGTGCGCTTAATCAATGGCCTTTTTTTAATATAAACAACACTGCTGGTGTAATTTCTACAGTTGTGTGCCCATTTAAGCTCAGTTTTTACGTGTAAGTTTTAATGTTCTGAAATTAGGGGTGTCCCTATCGGATTTGTGATTTGATCTTTTTTTTGCAAACTGATCCATTTTCTCATTTGGGACATTGGCTTCCAGTTTTTGCTGCTTGCTTTTCATGGTTGTAAATATAACTTTTGGCCCTAATTCCATTTCCCCCCATTGTAGCAATCCACAGTCGGAAGGGAAACGCAAGGGAAGTGAAGGGACAATCAACGAGAGAGAGAAAGAGAGAGAGAGAGGGAGAGGGAGATAAATGAGAGCTGCAAACAGCTTGTAATATGTGCCTCCCCCAGCTGATTTTGATAGAAAATCATTCATTCATTAAAAAAAATGTAGCGCTCTGCTAAAGCTACCTTTTTATGTGATAGCTCTAACTGATACATTTATTCAAAAATAGGCTTCATATCATGATTTATTTAGAGAAACCAAGCAATGATATGTAAAATCAGACATTCAACAACCCCATATAGCATGAATGAAATTATCATTGTTTATAACCACATTTTATCACCACTGTGATGATTTGACTGTGAGACTTGCAGTCTCCTCAGATCAACTCCTTAAAAAGTTGACTATTCAAGCTCACCCCTATATAAAATCATCCTTAAGACATTGGTGCCTGGATTGTGATGTGTTTTTAGTGTGTAAGTGTGTGTGCATTTACCCAAGGCAGACGATGTGTGTCAGCCATGTGTGTGTCCCTCCTCCAGTGCTGTGAGGGTGGGTTCATCTTGCTGAGAGGGTGAGGGGGCTGTGGCACACGAAACTGTGGGAAGAATAATAAAGACAAACAAAAGTTCAAATGGATGCTGTAGCCGGGAAAAGGTCAGAGGTGAAATGAAAAGGTCAATAAAAGGAGCAAGGACAAAGCGCGTGCGAGAAGGAGAGAGAGACAAAGAGACAGAGAGAGAGAGATTCTACACAAGCCGTTGCTCAAACAAACACATACAGTCTCCTACACACAGGTCAAAATTATATTTTATCTTTATAGTTGGGTAAAATTGCATTTACTTTTACACCAACTAACAGCTGCAAGTGAATTGAATTGACAGAAGGAAAGAGAGAGAAATAAAATTGGAGTCAGAGAACTATTTAGAGAACAAAAAAGATAAGAGAGAGAGAGAGAGACAGAGAGAAAGAGAGAGAAAGAGATAAGAGAGAGAGAGGGGGGGGAGGCTGTAAATAAATTGCTTCCGTCCGCAGCTAATCCCTGATAAGAAAAGGTTACATTGAGTACTGTACAGCCGCAATGGAGGAAGAAAGATAAACACATACAAACAGCATGAGCACACAACAACACTGGCAATAACAGGCTAATTAGTTTAAATAGTTCATGTTTTATTTTAGTGTTTATTTTTCTTTAGGAAGAAGAGGGGTTATCACCATGGGCTTTTTTACCACCACCATCCTGCACATTTGTTAATGTCTGTACAGTGACACCTGGAAGCCTCCTGTACAACCACTGAGCAGCTCTATAAAGCTGGGCAGACACTTTATTGATTAAAGGAATAGTTCAATATTTGGGAAATATGCTTATTTGCTTTCATGCAGAGAATTAGATGACAAGATCAATACTACTCCATTCATATCTGTCCATTAAATATGATTCTGGAACCAGTAGCTGGTTAGCTTAGCATAAAGACTGGTAACAGGGTTCTGTTCAGGCAACCAGCAGAGGCATACGAAATAGTCCAGCCTATCACTCGCCATTTAGTCTATATCCTCGACGTTCCACTTCTGGGATTGCTCTGGTGCCATTGAAAAGTCCGCCGGATGCTTGTCTTTTCGCCGATATCCGTGTCCTTCCGCTTTCTTTGTGTTGGAATTTACGAAGACTATGGTTACCTGCTCCTCAGATCTCTGCAGGGTAAATCCAGCAGCTAGCTAGACTATCTGTCCAATCTGAGTTGTCTGTTGCACGACTAAAACAACTTTTAAACAAACACATGTTCCACCAAAACAAGTTCCTTCTCAAGGCTATTTTGCACTTTTGTGCTCTGTGTAGAGCTCAGCGCCACCAATGACGATTGTGATTGATTTAAAGAAATGCCAATAAACTAAAGCGTTTTTCTCCCATCCCGGAATGCTATGTGGACTAGCCAGACCCTCCTTAGCGGCGCTGTGGAGGATGGCCTGGCAATGCGAGACTACTCCCCACTAACTCACAGTTTATTTTTATTTTTTTTTACAGATTAAACAGTTAATCACATGTTAATTAGTGGGCCTAGAGGTGCTGTTTTTGTTACCTTTCCAGACATTCATGGTTCCCAGAGGATGAATCCTAATGACTTTTCCTCTGGCATCACCATGAGGTTTTGAATAAAATGGTTCGATAACTATTGGAACGGATTGCCATTCAATTTAGTTCAGACACTTTATGTCAAGGTCAAGGTCCCTTTATTATCCCCGAGGGGCAATATGGACTACAGCCAGCAGTAACAATATATACATCAAACAACAACAAATAAACACAACCACAATAGGACTACAACATGAATTCAATTTGAATTTACAGGATATTATTAACAATTGGGATAACAGCCGGGATGAATGACCTTTTGAATCTATTCGTTCTGCATCGGGGCGGACTATATCTGCGCCCGGAGGGGAGCAGCATGAATTCACCCCACAAGGGAGGACTTGGATCAGCCAGGATGGCGCCCGCCTTCTTCTAGGATCTGGCATTATACAGGTCATGCAGGTCAGCTGAGGGTGTGCCCGCAATTTTGCTGCACTTGTTCACAATACCTTGCATACAATTTTTCTGTTTAATAGAAAGTGACCCGTGCCAACAGATAAAAGAGAAAGTAAGAACTAATTGATGAAACAGGAGTCAAATGTTTTCATAAAAACAGTATTGACATTAAAACTGCAAAGCTTACGGAGAAAGTTCATGCGTTCATGTGCTTTATTACACACACATGTTACCCTCAGACTGAATTGTGTAATCACTTTAGCGATCTGTGCCTCAACACCATCATCAGGTCAAAACTGTATTTTGTCTGATAGTTTGGTTTGTGACTAAATACCTGCAAAACTAACGGCATTCCCATCAGCCTCAGCTGTACTTTGAATAATGCTAATTGGCAAATGCTAGCATGCAAAAACGCTAACCTAGGACAAAGAACATGGTAAACATTATACCTGATAATCATGTGCTTGTTAGCATAGACATTTTGAACAACTTAGCATGCTGGTGTTAGCATTTGGCTCCAAGCACCACTGTGTCTAAGTACAGCTTCACAGAGCCACTGAAACAGCTGGACACTATTAGTCTGGTTTCTTTTCATTCAAAGTAGGACTGCACAGAGTAACGCTTTCTCTTGAATATCAACACTTTTGAGGCCGGCATCATCTTGTTAAAATAAAGCTTTATTTGAATTGTTAATAAGCAAAAGTAATCAGGAGTTCCATTTTTTGGAGTCGGCACCCGTGTTGCGACAGGTCAACTGAACAATACGGCGTAAGCATTGAAGTTGTAGGTTTGCCCATGTGTGTAGTGTTAAAGTACGTACAAGATAAACAAAACCGTACAAGAAAATCCTACTTAAAAAACATAGTATTATCCACTCCTGTGCTTTGCTAGCTTAATTGTGTTGTAACATCTGCTGAAAAAGAAAAATCTCTATTTAAAGATTTAGCTCCTGTACATCCTCCAAAGTGTTGTAAAACACTGAGTCGTTTAACCAGATGAATCGCTTTAGATAAATATGTTGGAGAGTTTCTGTGGGTTCCACTGTAGTTCCTGATTTATTTTCATTAACGCAAATGTTTTGAATTTAACTCTGTACAGCTGACATGGAGATGGCAGAGTTATATTTTAGGTAATGAGCCTGGTGTGCTCAAATGGCTCTGGGTGTGCGGCTGTCATGCCGATTTAAGCACATTCTGGGGGGGGGGGACTACGCACAGTCAGAACAGTAAGCATGATCGGCCCGCGTACAGTAAAAGGTAAAGAGTTTGAGTTACCTTATTTGACAGAAAATTCTATAAACAGAAATGTTGATTACACCTGAGTAAATAAAACCTGGACGATAAAACTGAAATAAGCGCTCGTATTCAAGTTTATGTTCTGCTTTTCGTTGTTTGGTACATTTCTATGAAACACAGTCAAAGGGGATTTGAATTGCTATTTTTTATCTCAATTCTCATCATTTTGGTGGTGATGATTTTCCTTTGGGCCTGGCTATAAACTCTTTTGTTTCATCGAGCCTCTTCCATTTTAAGTAATCTCGCCTCTCTTTTTCCCTAGTTCAGGGTAAGATCAGTAATATCACACTGCTGCACCATTAACAATTTAAAATATGACGAGAGTGAGGGTCAGACTGAACTAATATTGGTCACATTCATCACACCAGCCTCTGACTTTATGAAAGCAATAGTACTTCAATAATAAAACCATAAATTCTTATTCCACACACCCCTCCCCATCGTCTTATGGCACAACACTATGAATAAAACATCAAATCATAGATTCCTATACTACACAATATTCTCTACATTGTGCTCTATGAATAATGTATCTCTAGTGCCGTTTCTTATTAATATGGCTTTTGCTTGGCTGTGAGGTAATTCTGTGCTAACAAACACACACCTTACTCTCTAGAGGCTTCTCTAGGCCTCTGGAAACTACATAGTAAAAGCAGTTACACCCACAGCCATATAAAACAGGGTCTGCTGCATAATGTTGTTCCGGGACTGTTGCTTAGTAATCTAAAAACAGCTGATCTTTAATACGTTGGTCATTGCACTGAGGTGACGTAACGCGACAGCTGTACATACACCATCAACTACCCTTACACGTTATGCAATGAACGCAATGTTCTCTAGTGGAAATTCCTATCCATGTGTCCATTCTCTGCCCTTCTCGTTCTGTTTACAGAGTTTTCCCTCCATTATAAGGCTGAGGCACAGCACCCAGGCAGTTTTGGGCTCCACCTAAGCCAAATGAATGTGAGCATCAGAACTAAATAACAATGACTTTTTGCTGATCTAATGATTGTAGTTGGTCCCCAGTGGACTTCTTCACAAAGCTTTGTCTTTATGCTTTTTGTGTGTTATTTATTTATTATCTGCTCTAGCTTTTCCAATGTTTTAGACACAGATATGTTAATAATAATAGTCTAAAATGATGTGGAATTGCATTTTTTATTTTATTGAAAACCGTAAAGTTGAGGGAGGAGCCTAAAACCCCTTGCCAAATAAGTGCACTTAAGTGTCTTCCACAAACCTGGGGAAAACAATGGTTTAGCGTCTCAGAGGGACGGTTAAAAAAAATGTTACTTACAGTACATTCAGTCAAAACACAAGCTAGCGCTGAAAATAATGTTGTTTTTTATTAGAGATGAATCTTGTAATCCAACAATTAACGTTTGAATTGTTACCATAGGCCATGCTGAACAAATGTCTACCCAACTTTTTTAGTTTGATTAATATGCATTGTGTTTGGTATAACCACTTCTGTACTGTACATTTTCAATGTTGAAATTAATGCAAATGGTGAAGTCTGTAAGGAAGCCCAGCTCACAGTTTAAGTTATATGGGTTGGGGACCTCAACAGTGAAAGATGAGGGAATTTCGTTCTTTTTACTGTGCTGCAATTTACATTTAAGAGCTGTAGTGGGTTAAGCCCGACCGATAGAGGATTTTTAAGGGCAATACAGAAACACTACAAAACATTACAAACAGATTTCCCTAACATTGGTTATTTGTAGGTATTTATGAGTTCTCACTAAAATAATATGATAATTTGTTTTATTGTCACAACAGAACAGAGGAACATCAAAACCTATTAAAGTTCTGATAAATAAAATGTATAAAAATACAAAGTTAAGATATGAAACTTAAAGTCCTTTGAACAGAAACACATTAACAAACAAACATAATCAGTGTTACCGACAGGGACGTTGTAGAGCGCCCTCTGGTGGACAAACTATGCAACACCAACGCTCATAACATGGTTCACGGTCCGTTTTTATTTTTAAATATTCATGTATCAGAATCGTTTATTTGTCATTATATATGATTCTGATGAATGAATATTTAAAAGAAATATATATTTTTTTTTTTAATTTTTCGGCCATAGTAAATGCCAATGCCGACAGATCGGGAAATGCCTAACATCGGCCGATAATACCGGTCGGGCTCTAGTAGCGGATGTCTGAACGGATCAGGGAGCAGATACTCATTTAAGTGCAATTTTCATGTAACTTTAGCTCCTGAGGACAGAGGAGACAGATCATACTGTACATGTATTCAGAAAATCAGACATTAAGTGGTTATTTCCACAGACTGCTTACTGACATAGTTACACACCCAGAGGGACAATAAAGATTGCATGTGCGTCTTGGAGAGAGCAGATGCATTTACACTTTTTCAACATCTGGCGGGAATGAGTCTTGGATTTCAGTCTGTCTTGAGAGCTTCTTAGATGATTTACTCTTAGCTTTGTGTGAACGGGGTCAGAGAGTCCCAGTGATTTCTGACTGACATTCTGGCAAGTGTTCAGTACAGGATTAGTGCTCAGAGATTTATAAATGAAGAAATTATTTAAAAAACAAATAGTAATAATAGATAGTAACAAATAGTAAAGTTTTTTGTCACTATAAGATCAAATTCAAATGATCTAATTTTCCTTATTTATAATTATTGGTCATTGCTTTATCAAAAATAAACTATTTGTGCAACAATTAAGTCTAAATTACCAAAAACTAAAAGTGTACGTGACACAAGATACAATCAAAAAGAATAATTATATACAGCACAAATAATAGTAAATTGTTTTAAAACCAAACTAATACTATGCAAACATCCCAAATAAAGGAACTACTGTTAAAGCAAGAATTGCATTTAGTAAGTAACTCCTGCGGCAATCCACTCATCCTGCTCAATAACCCTACACAGTACTGCAGGAGTTCTCTATTTGTGTAAGAAAAGAGAAAGCTTCAAGATAGAAAATCATTGTAATGCTTTCTGTGCCTCAGGTTGAGTGCAGTAAGTGATATTGATTTGTGGAACAGGATGGGAAGAAAAGTTGGTTTGAGGCAACCGGAAATAACTGAAGACTGAAATAGCTGAAGGTGAGCTCAGTGTGGCAGTGTGGCACGATCAAATGATCATATAGAAAGCATCAACAAAAATGTTCTGTAAAATAATATCATTAATGCACCGCCCTGTAAATTCATCTGAAAATGGGCATAATGGTACTGTTATTTATCCTCTCTAATGTACTACGGATGTTTCAGAAGGGCTATTCATCAGAGCTCTGGGTTTGAATTAGGGATGCACCGATATGAAAATGTTGGCTGATACTGATAACTGATATTAACATTGCTGTCATATATACTCAATATTTACTGATGTTAATATGATCTGTATAAAACAGTTTTTGCGATAATCATATTCAGTACTCTGCAAAGTACAACACTGCCACCACCACCTCAGTTACTTTGCAGTTTTCAAACTTGAGATGTCTGTGTGATGTGTGTGTTACATGTTTTGTATGTTATACTGTATATGTGGTGCGTCTTGTGTGGTTGTGTGTGCTATGGAAAGAAGATGTGTGAAAATGATTATCCCTATGGGACAACAAAGACTCTGTCTATCTGTCTACATACTGCATACTGCAGTACACGTGTCTTCTTTTTTTACCATGAAAAAGACATCGCTTTGTCTTCAGCATTTAAATCCTGTGCTGCGTCACCAACGCCGCATTGCCAAAACCACAAACAGACACACATCGCCAGCATCGCCCTCACAAACAACAGCAGCTAAACTGAAATAATCATCCCCTCGGACCAGTTTTGCTCACCAGAACAATGCCGATGTATAAATGAATGACTGACATTGGTCGATACCTGTCATATACAATATAGTCTCGCATTGCCAGACTTTCCGTTGTTTTGGTTTGTGAGAGAAAACTCTGATTGGACAGATAGTCTAGCTAGCTGTCTGGATTTACCCTGCAGAGATCTGAGGAGCAGGTAACCATAGTCCTCAGAAATCCACCGGAGTTTAAAATTCCGACACAAAGAAAGCGGAAGCTAAACATTAAATTAGGGGTGGGGGGAAGAAATCGATACAGCATGGTGTCGCAATATTTTCTGTGACAATACTGTATCGATACACAGGCGCCAAGTATGGATCTATTAATATATGTGTTGGTCAGTTTGTCTGCTTGACAATCCCATTTTGCAGCAATAAAATTGAAGTGAGATAAACAAACTGAGTTTATCATTTTAGATAAAAACAGATGTTGACAAAGTTTCTGTTTGAGGACATCATTTGAAACTCTGGTGATTCCCACCCGTACGTAAAAGAGGGACATACGGCGGAATTTCTATACTAGACTACAATAAGTACAATAAAACCTATGATCACAATGGAAAGGGGTTCCTTAAAGCCTCGCTGGACTAATGGACTAATGTCTCATCCAGCAAGAACTGAACAGCAACACATTCATTCATAAATATCACGTTTTGGTTTCTTTATTTGCACGTATCCCAACAACAGAACAGCTGAGAGACATTTATACAGTCCTTTATTTATGATGCTATCTTGCGCTACATCATTAATAAAGCGCGAAACACACTTCTTTGGCCATGACACCAAGTCCGGACTTCCTGAACGATGGCTGTCAATCAAGGTAGACAAAGGCGGTTTGTAGGTGGGATCGCCTTGAAAGTGACAAATCATCTGTCAAAAGGCAGTTTCATCCAGGTGAGCAGAAATCAGCTTTCAGAGCAGAATGCACCTGCGAGAGAGTGTATGCCCTCCAGCGCTCGCAAAGCAGACACTCACAGGCCCATGGTGGTTGCTCTGTGCACGTGCTGCTTAGTTTTATACGTGCAGGTGCAATTCTTCCCCTCTCCCGATGTTTTGTTTCATGCTTGCAGCTGCCTGTACAACTCTCAACTGTTTTTAGGTGCGCAAAGAGTAATATCTGAGGGTGTGAAGCACATCCAGTTCAGTAGGGAAATGTTTCAACACCTTTACATGTAATCATACCATTTAGAAAATACCTTAATGTAAGTAGAAAGTAGGAAATGTCAGAGAAAGAGCTTCATAGGGCCCTCATTCTGTCTATGTCTCTCACATACACACACACACACACACACACACACACCACATAAATATGCTCGCACAGACACACAAACACTAACCTGATTAGTTGAGGCAAAATCAAGGCCTGCTTCTTGCATTCCCAGGAACATGGTGTCCCCATCCAGCTGGAGAGAACAAAAACGCAAGCGCAACAATGTCAATAAACTATAATCACACACAGCAAACAGAACAGCCAGCAAGGAGACGAGATGAAGTGAAGATGGAGGTAACAGATTACAGGGTAGCAGTCAGTATGAACGATTAGTCCACTATCTGTATGCCATCTCTTTTGAGATATTGAAAGCCCTGTTTGTGACCTGAGTGAAGGCTGTTAAAGGTCTGGCCCTCATTTCAAGAAACAATGTCTCTTGTGAACAGACATTTTGTCCATCTCCATCACACATAGGCTGAAATAAGGTTATTTATGGTAACCCTCCTGTAAACCAAACAATTAAAGATTTACTGAATCAATAGAACCTCAGACATTAGGATCCACATTTGCTTAGTAGCCAGGTGTAATGTCTTGCTTTTCCTCTAAAATCCTTCCCACTCCATACACCAATCCCCCCCACCCCACCCCCAAAAAAGGATAATGGCATAACTGACTAGATTAAAGGGTAATGTGCAGCAAAGCAAATTCCAGCTCAAAATCACAGACATAACCTCCCAGCATACCTGCCCACATGGGATGACAGGCGAATAAGTAAGTAAAAACAAGTCTCAAGTCATCAAGTGGTGATCAATACACTATCTAGTACAAAAATACATTAAACTATAGACTGAATTATGCAAAGAAATATACTTAAATGCCAACATTTATTTTTTAAAACAGGTTTGGAATATGTAGTTATTTCATGCTAGAAGTGTTCCCCAATCAAGCATACTTAAATTGTCAGTAAGGACTTAAATAATAATTTTTGAATGTGCTGTTGTTGATACACTAATGTTAAATGACAGTAACATTCCAAAAGTACAGTGTCATTGACATCAATCAGTGTACATGTTACAGAATTTTCCGTTAACATCATTTCCTGTCCATTACAGTACATTATCTTGTGGTCTTGTATACTATCAGCATAAACTGCGTAATATGACAATTACATTACATAGCACACAGTGAACTTTTACTTCTGCATTTCCGTTTCTCATCTCCCCTATACTTACCATACACCATGTAAAACCACATCACATGGTCACTTTGAGCAGCCCGTGTTGTCTCTTCCTGATATGATAAAGGTTACTTTTTGTGCACTGTTACAACATATACTGTCAGAAAACGCTTTTTAATTAATCATTCATTTTAATTTATTTATTTCTTTACTTAAAGACAATAATGCACGGTAGATGTTTCCTACCACTGAATACTGTTTGTAGCAGAGCTGCACGACATGAGAAAAATATCTAATTGCGATTATTTTGACTGATATTGCGATTACGATATGATTCACGATATTGAAGAGGATGATCATGTTTGTATCATTATTTTCATTTTCATTGACTAATGTTAATCTTAAAAAATAAAATGATTATAAAGTGATTTTTACAAGGATCTGTACCAAGCAAAGATGTTTTCTGTAGTCCACATACTTTGCCTTTAACAAATATTGCGCCCCTCTGAGATTTGGATATTGCACTAGTCCATATTGTGATTTTGATAAAATTGCGATTAATTGTGTAGGCCTAGTTGGTAGCTGGTCAGTCTGCCTTTAAAAGCTGCTAACTCTAAAGAAATTTCAGTAGCCTTAGTCTAAGTTTTAGCCCCAAGTATTAAGAAGAGATCATTTCAGTGTTTCTAACTTCTGCAAGTTTGTTTTCAAAGCCATAAAATCTTAGATGTACATTGCTTTTGGCGCAGTTCTCTTTCAAACACTAACTTTGCTATGTGGACACAGGCTAATGCGAATGTTTTTAGCTTTGTGATCAATGCGTAAACTCTACTTAAACTATAAAAGGGAGCTCGTCATAATGACCCATCACCAGTCAAAAGTGTTGTCTCCTCTCCATTTCGCTCACTGTGTGAGTCAGGCTGAACCCCAGTGTGTGAAGACCTAACTTCAAACCACCATGACATGGTGGTTTTTGGATGATTTTATTTAGACCTTAGTGGTCCCCTAATACTGTAGCTGAAGTCTTTTTTCCAAAATTCAGCCTTGGTGCAGAATTACAGCCATTAGAGCCAGTCCCACAATGAGCTTTCCTTAGGATGTGCCTTTTCTTTGTCTGTAACTATTGGGGAGGTTGGGGGGGGGTCTGGCCTTGACCAACTGCCACTTTGCTCGTTTGAAAGCCATGATGTCGCCATCTTTTCTTCTCATTTGGCCCGCCCATGAGAACATGGAAGGGAACAGGCAGGCCAAATTCTCTGAGCGGGGTAACCTTGCCCCTTATGACCTCATAAGGAGCAAGATTCCAGATTGGTCCATCTGAGCTTTAATTTTCTTAAGGTGTAAACCGAGCCCTGGGTATCCTACTCTGCCTTTGAGAAAATGAAAGCTCAGATGGGCCAATCTGGAATCTGCCCCTTATGAGGTCCTAAATGGCAAATGAGCAAAGTGGCAGTTGGTTAAAATCATCTCACAAAACTACTGCCAGTTTTTAGAAGATACTTTCTTCAAGCAGTGGTACATGAAAAAGTGCATATCCTACAAGAAGGCCATGATTTTTATGCAAGACAATGCTATTAAAGATGACCGAATAATGACATGGTGCCCTTCCTTACCTGACCTAAACCGCATTGAGAACTTTGGGCACTTCTTAAACTTGAGATTTACAGCGAGGGAAGACAGTACACCTCTTTGAACAGCCTTTGAGAGGCTGTGGTTGCTGCAAAAAGTTCCATGGATGGAAGGCTAATGACAGTTATTGAAAAGAAGGAGGTCTATATTGGTCGCTGAATATTTCTTGTACTGTCAGAAGTGTTTATTTGTACATTTTGAGTTGTATTCTTACTCTGTGAAATTAAAATAAACAAGTGAGAGGGGAACATTTTAGATTTGCAAAATTATTCTGCACACTAATTGTTGCATAATAATTTTGCACACAGATATTCTCCTGAGAAAGCCAAAACTCACTTTTCCTTTGTTAAATATTCAGATTTGAGGTTTATTAACATATCTGATTGACTGAGAGCATGTTGTTACAATACAGTAAATCCTCAGGAATACAACTTGCCAAATAATTTAGCGCACAGTTACGGTATATATATATATATACATATATATATATACACACACTTTATTTCTGGTAAAACCCTACATCCTACACTAGGAAACCAAACCAGCAAACATGTTCAAATAATTAATGGTATCCAAGGTGCACAATCATTGTCTTGGTAGAGAAAATTTGAACAGGTGGGTAGAAGCAAAGCACTGTCCTGTACACAGACACACAGACACACACATGCACACACACAAATACAAACACAGATGGACAGGTGGACAGACAGGTGTAACTGCCCTATCCGTTCGGCAGCTGTTGGGTATTATGCAAATGAGATATCGGTTTACACAGAGTCAACAGAAAGCTAAAACAGTGTAGTGACGGACATAATACTCAGTGTGGCTTATACTGTAGAATTAACTGTTATATTTTGATGCTTTACATGGACCATATATACACATATAAAAAATTAAGATGAGTAAAAGGAATGGTGAGAGCCGGGGATGAGATTTTAACTGTATGCCTGATCTTCATCCTTCCTCTCTGGGTTTTAGTCCTGAATTTTACCTTTAAAGGCTACATATAGGTCACATGTATCCTAAAATACAGCAGTTTATCATGTTTATTGTGTTGCCTGCTTGAAAGTAACTTGTTTCACCTTACATGTAATACATGTAAATTTGGAGTGCTGTCAATAGCAAAAAAAAACTAAAACAATTGGTGTTTCCTACACCGTGTTATCCTCCTGCTACAGTTTGCACCCAGGAGGCTGAAACCGGTAAAGTTTTAAACATGCTTTTAACCTTAACATGTTTGACACGTCATTAAAAGTGCCTACCCATGTGAACGGATTCCTTCAGAGTAAACACCGTGAATCTGACGGCAGTGGATGTGAAAGAAATGCGTAAAGGTTTCGCTTATAATAGCTTATTATGTCAGCTCTGTTTAGTTTCGGATACTTTCTTCGGTTAAAAAAATTATCTTCTATTTTGACGAACATCATATTTGGAATCCATGGCTCAATTAAAATGTGATAAAAAAAAATTGCCTCTCCCAATTCACAACCACAACAGTTCATATATTTTTTCTATATATATTCTCAGCATCAATAACTATAAATAATCAAATAAACAAATGTTAACACAAAATTCTATTTGACATTGACACATATTTCAAAATGTGCGGACAAATGTCAACTAAAACTGAATCAGGCTACAGAATAGAGTCATTTGTAGATGGTAAGCTAAGTGGCTAATGTGTTGCTGCTATCCCCTGGACAAATACAGCTCTCAAGCTACAGCAAGATCAGAAGAGAGGAGATAAGAGGGACAGAGGACAGAGAAAAAAGCCATAAGAGAGAGATGATTTATTTTCAGCAAGCGCTCAGTGTGAGAGGCAGACTGGAACCTATTACACTCTTCATCAGTCCTGGGAGGGACAGACAGACAAACAGAGGAGGGACGTAAGATTCATTTATGACTGGACTCTCAACACTCGACATTTGGGATGCAATCGGGATTGAGATTGAGATTGTGCAGTTTCAAACAAAACTGTCTTGAATGTTTAGAGGTATAATCTGTCGAGGACATGGGCATTGCCCATTAACAACAATAATGCTTGATGGCAAAACATTGCATTAGTTTGGATGTGCTGTGAATTATGACTGGTTTGTGTAGCTGATTACGTGAGTCATAGCTGGTTTGCCATTGAGCAAATGGTTCAAGTCCAGTTTAGTATCCATGACATATTTGTTTAGAAGATGCAAAATCCATTTAAAAATACTTTCACCAAGATTTTATGTTGCCATGTATGTAGCAAGGCACCGTACCCCCCAACCGCTCAGGGTGCTGGTCCAGCACTGGCAGCCCACTCACTCTGACATCTCTCCATTGTGCATGAATAGGACCTGAGCATGTGTGTGTGTGTGTGTGTGTGTGTGTGTGTGTGTGTGTGGTGTGTGTGTGTGTGTGTGTGTATTTCAGGCCTGTGTGTAGTGATAACTAACAAACAGAGTGTAAATTGTAATTTCCCCACTGGGGATCAATAAACAATATAAATTTAATTTAATTAATTAAAAGGAAAAAAAAAATATATATATATATATATATATTGCACCATCTTGAGCTGTGGGAAATTCTAACATTTTTCACTATCTATTTTCTTACATTTTAAAACAATAAATCGAGGAAAATAATTGGCAAATGAATGCATATTTAAAATAGTTTTCAGTTGCAGCCCTGGTTTACAACAGTAACGCAGGTTATCTTGCCACAACACTCTTGGATCCATCACCAGTGTCAAAATAAGCAGAACACAAAATAGAGTTCAAATATGTGTCTGGAGTATTGTAGGTATTTTCAAAAAGTCATTTTCATCTAAACTTTGGCAGTAAAGATTTCCTTTAAACCAATTTCCAACCGGTTTTTCATGTTGAGAATTACAATGGACACAGTCACAGATTTTGTTATGAATAAATACATTATTTTACAAAGCCACAGTTATCTGTACTATACATACACTATAATGCAGACACAATTATGTACTCATCACAAACAAACAGAAAACCTCAATCCTAACGTCAGACATGGGGAGCATGTTCTGTCAGCAGTTAGCGGGTTAGCTTCTGGCTTTTCTCCTGCAGTTTGGACACGTGTAGCGCGGTGGCCGGAGTTGGCTGCATGGGCTCTAGAGCGATGCACGCCTGTTTCCTATCCTGTGATCTGCTTTGGGTTGGCATTTGTTACAGACAGATGAGGTGCTTTCTAAAACACAATCTTTGTAATATTTACTGTTTTTACCACCTTGTAAGTTTGAATACGCGGTAACACCCATAAACATATTTTTCATCACAGAGCTATAAGATCATCTAAGTCACAGCCAGTGCTTATAGGCTCAGTTCAGTAGGTCACAGCTCATTAATATTCCGCAGATGTGTCTCAGATGTATTTGTCTCACTGTTATGTACTGGTAAAAGGGCTGCAGCAGGTCAATTAATCAATTAGTTGATTGACTAAAAAATAATTGACAATTGCCAAACGTTCTCTGGTGTCAAGATTTGCTACTTTTCTTTGTCATATGACAGTAAATTGAGGACTTGTGAGACTAAATGACTAATAAATTAATTTGAGAAGATATTCGGCAGATTAATCAATAATGAAAATAATCAAGCTGTAACGTGTGGTGTGTGTGTATTGCCAACCTTACAGTGAGAGAACCAAAGAGGTTAGCAAGATTTGCAGTCAAACCAAATTACTCTCTCTTGCTCTCTTTCTCTCTCTTTCTCTCTCTTTCTCTCTCACCCTTTATGCCTCTGTGTCTCACTCTCTCATCTCTGCTGTGTGTGTGTGTGTGTGTGTGTGTGTGTGTGTGTGTGTGTGTGTGTGTATATGTGTGTGTGTGTGTGTGTGTGTGTGTAAAGCAATGGTTTGAATAACAAGCAGCCAGCTAAGTGGGTCAGGGTCGGAGGAAGGGGGAGAAAGGGGGAGAGAGAGAGACTATTAGGATGACAGACAAGGACAAAGGAAAAGAGAGAAATACAGTGTATTAAGGAAAAAGGGAGCAGCGTGAGGAAGAGCAAGAGGGAGAGGTTGGGAGGAATTAAATGTAAAGGATAAGATAAAGAGATGGAGAAACAGGTAAAGAGAGAAAGTGAGTTAAGGAGGAAAGATAAACTGGACGAGTGAGATTTTACACCCTTTTCTTCAGACCCAAAATCTTTTAATTAAGTGAAAGAATTCTGACACTGAGGTGAGATAATGAAAAATAATGAAAAAAGAGCACTTATCTGACCTCACTGTTGAAGAAATTGATTGTAAAGCGTAAAATGATGAATCAGACTTTAACTCAGACAGAATATAGCATACACACAGATTTGAGTTGGATAGGTAGAAATTGGGTTGTGAGGCTATCTTTGTGTAAATGTGTCAAAAAGAGTTAAATAGCAGGAGACCCTTTTTATGTGGCATTTGACACTATTTGGCTAGACTGGTCTAAACTGAATCAGGGAACTCAAATCAAGTCTGTAGAGTGAGAGATAGATGGAGAAAGAGAGAGGAAGGCTAATGGGCAACTGTGACTGTGTGTGTGTGTGTGTGAGAGAGAGAGAGAGGAGAGAGAGAGAGAAGAGAGAGAGAGAGAGGAGAGAGAGAGAGAGAGAGAGAGAGAGAGAGAGAGAGAGAGAGGAGAGAGGACAAAGAAGAGGGAGATTCACACAGCTGTGGTAGTTCAGCTCAGCAATTGTTTATCTGTCTTATCTCTGTCACCATGACAACAATATAAACCAAGTTTTATTGGCTAAAGGTCTACCCTGAGTAGTGTGGATTGTGGTGTGTGTTGTTTGTGTGTGTGTGTGTGTGTGTGTGTGTGTGTGTGTGTGTGTGTGTGTGTGTGTGTGTGTGTGTGTGTGGTGTGTGTGTTTCAGATAACACTTTTGTGTATATCTCTTACAAGTGTGTAAGAATGCTTTCAGTTAAGACAGATGGGATCTTTATTAAAATGTTTGTGAACTGTGCAAGATTAAATTATAAAATCTGAAAGAATCTCCGTGTACAAAACTTTGGAGTTTCTGAAATATGTTCTATCCACCAGTGAATGTGGATTTGCTTTATTTGTTGAATTTGTTTTAGAAAAAGTTCTAAGCTGAGGTCAATTGATTTACTTCACTTTTGCCATGGATCAAAAAGTATAAGATGTGAGAATCATTACATCTGGGGATAACGGTGCACATTTTAACAGTACCTGCTGGTAGATGTTCCTAGTGTTGCACTCGGCTGTTGTCTGTGTAACATCGATGTGGCGAACAATAAAAAGAAAGCTAGAGAGAGTAGTTCAAACCCTGCTTACTGTCTCACCAACGCAAAGCAGAGGCTGATATTTTTTGGGTGATTCCTCTGGGATTCCAGCGGGACGGAAGTCAATTTTAATTTGCATCATGTGACTGAGACGAGAGCGGGAGAGATGGGAATCAGAATAACAATAGGTCAGTTTTCATAAGCAGATCTAATAAGAAGAAATCTTATGTCCACAGGAACAGGAGTTGGATGGGACAGGAGTGAAAGTCCACTCACCTGTCACCCTCTACCTCACAGCGAGCCAATGAGTGGAGTGGGTGTGGATATGGGGTTACTGGTTTTGCTAAATTACAGTCTACCAAATGTTGACGTCTAAAAGGTGTGGAGGGAGGAGGTTTCAGAAACTGTTTGACCAGTTGACAAGTACTTCCACAGGAGTGTGCTTAAGGATTGGACTGCGTAAGCAAGATGTTTTTTAGCTTCTAACTTCATGTCAAACCACAGTTTAAAGTGTTTCTGGTCCGATGCTTGTTATCTTTTCAACTGCTGATTTTACAGTGCAAAGTTCTTCTTTTTATTCTTGAGTAACATTTTAGTGACTGGAACTTGCCCACAAACAGAGCAGAACAGGTAGGATTATATTGGGGGCCTTTCAAATGTGACTTATTTATTTGAATTCATCCACAGTAATTAGCATTACACCCCCACTTATCATTGCATGATCGTAAATCTCTACCACCACAAGTTAAATCAAGATATTGTCACTAATACAGTACACACACACACACACACACACACACACACACACACACATACACACACACACAGAACAATGCAGCAATGATTGCAGTATGTGATTGGATTGCAATATGTTTGTTTTGGAAATGAAATCCTGATAATTAGTCTCTCCTGACAGCGCTCTATCTCCGCCCATCTGTTCCATTTGGCATCCCTCCACCAACCAGGAGTCCCTCATCGCTCCGTCCCCATGATTCAACCAACTGAAACGCTTTCAAATACACCAAAAAACAAGCAACAGTGCTGAAAGTCACCCAATCATCAGCAAGCTTAAGGGGAGAGGAGAGTGTGTGTGTGCGTGTGTGTGTGTGTGCGTGTGCGTGTTGTGTGTGCGTGTGTGTGCGTGTGTGTGTGCGTGTGTGTGGGGATGTTTAGTAGCGGGAATGACAGCCAACATGGACAGACGGACAAACAGATTGACTGGTTGTGTTCTGATAGATAATTTGATGAGATACCGACACTTAGTCTGGTTAGAAAACTGTAGGTGGGGACAATGGGAGTATGTGATACAGAAAAAAACACCAGGAAGGGCCAAAGGATAAGATAAGATACTATTGATGGAGGCTACTTCATATCTTTTTTTTAAAGCAGCACTATGTAACATTTTGTACCTTAAAATAATGTTTCCAAAACCGTTTCAGTGGTTCATCGAGTCGTAACAGGGTGAACGGAACTTCTGAATTCACTTTGCGACTCTCTACCGGCTATTACCGCAATATGCAAGCTCGCCAGATCGGTTATCGGATCTGTAGTTCCAATGAGACATAATGGGACAATTCCTCTTCCAACCGTAGGGAAAAGTTACATAGTGTTGCTTTAAATAGATGAGAATAGGGCTGCTCGATTTTGGAAAAAAACATAATCACAACAAGTTTGGTCAATACTAAAATCACGATTATCTAACACCATTCCTCGTTGACTTTTGGAAAGATGTGGCATTTACTGAACTTAGAAAAACTCTGAAACAGTTAAACAAATCAACAGTGAAAACACCTTGAACTGTCAAAATTCCTTCCCCTTTTTAAATTTCCCTTAAAATGAATAACATATAATAACAGATGCATTCAAATGTTTAAAAAGTATTAAATAATAAACAAAATAAGATCGACTGCTGTGGTGCACTTTCACAATCTTTTGAAAACAAGTAATGAATAAAATACAAAAACAAAAAATCTCAATTCGAAAATCGAAATCGCGATCTGCAGATATATCAGGAGAAGCATTCAAGCAGACAAGCTGATTGCGTTGTTGATACATTACAAGCCATTTTAAATATACCGACAAATCCACTGTAATACATTTTTGTAATCCTGACTGACAAAAATTGTTCTTTAAAAATGGTAGTATTGCTGTGAGGGTTTATTGTGGGGTGCATTATTTTTCATACTGGAGTGGATCATCCTGTTAAACCCATGGCCACTTGCCAGCGATCACAATATACAGTAAGCAGTCAGCCAAATGACAGTGTGGAGCAGATTTATAATTACATGAACACTGAGTGTAGCCCGCAGGTAAACACTAAACCCCAAGTTTAATTATAATAAATTGTCATCCAAGGTGACGTAGACTCAGAGCTTACAGTGCTGGGGTGGAGGCGGGGTTTTAATAAAATGCGACATGAACAGCAGCAGTGTTTCCAACGACGGCAAAGGAATGGGTAGACGCTTCAATGGAAGGTTCCTTTTCTATTACTTTGAAGTGACAGTAATGTGTGTGAGAGTAAAGTATCGGAGGCAGACAAAGGCCTCTTGCTGAGGACTGAGGTAGCATTTTGCCCACCGACAACTTTGGTTAAACTGTTGTCATTACAAAAATAAGGAACCTTTAATACACTTCTGTAATAAACTGTACAAATACTGAACAAACAGTATCCCAAATGCGAGTAGATTTACGTGTTTGGCCAGTACATTTCGGAAAGCAATCGCCCACACTGGTGGGTAATGTCTGTACCAAAGTCGTCATGTCATAAAAAACTATGCTGAGTTTCTACCGTGTTGAGTTTGACACACACACACACACACACACACCACACCACACACACACACACACACACACACACACACACACACACACACACACACACACACCACACACACACACACACACACACCACACACACACACACACACACACACACACACACAACACACACACACACACACACACACACACAATCCCAGATGTGTT
This sequence comes from Etheostoma spectabile, assembly GCF_008692095.1. Taxonomy (NCBI): domain Eukaryota; kingdom Metazoa; phylum Chordata; class Actinopteri; order Perciformes; family Percidae; genus Etheostoma; species Etheostoma spectabile. The sequence goes on from NC_045744.1 coordinate 20,945,416, forward strand.
TTACGCGCGTCAGTGCTGCAAAACTGACTTTCTCAAGCAGCACTGTCTACCTGCATGAACAATAGCAGGACTCAGCTGAAACAGCTAAAAAGCAATTAGCCATCATTCTATGTATACATTTCTTCTGGGACAAAGGCGTATAATAATCTTCTCCTTTTAGGGTTGACTAAACTTCCTGTCACACCATTGCATTACATTTCCCTTTGTCAGTTTTCGGCATATAACTATGGAGAAGGCAGGTACATACGGAATCTGTTTGCATGAAGTTATGGTTTCCTTACTTTCAACCCCCCATATTTTTTGGTGTTGCTAAGTAGTCCCACGTCACCTGCCATCCCATAACACTTTAAGGGGCAATTCCCCAGCGTCCCATGGGAAATGAACAGCGCCAGACTTCAGTGGGACAGTGGGACATTGAAACAGCTGAAACCAGCATCATTTCAGCTACATACTGCACCAGAGCCATGCACATATCTGAGTGTCAAACACCACACTGCTGAACTAATACAATTATTTGCAGGATTTGAAGAGAAATCATGACTTCAGATGACTGTGTGACAGTCCTTTAGACCTGAGCTGTAACGCCTCTACAAAGTTTCGAGTACATTTTTCAAAATCTCATCTTGTCCCTTGACTACTTTCCAGCTGCTCTCTTTCAATCTATATTTTCCTGTTCTTTACTAAGGCCTACTTTGTTCCTCCCTGTCCTCTCTTCCTCTCTATTTGCTTTAGAAATACCTCTGCCAGCTTTCACAATCATCATGTTTACATTAGGCTCTCTTTCTCTCTCGCTCTCTCTCTCTCTCTCTCTCTGTCCCTCTTGCACATTTCTCTTCCTCAACTACACTCCCTGATTCATCTCACCTCTCTTATTTTTGCTTCATGTTGTTCTTTCTTTCACAAGGTTTGTACCTTCAATTCAATAGTTATGTATTTAAACTGTTCCACCTTAAATACTTGAGTGATTCCATACAGTCACCTCATGGTATTGCGATGTTACATTCAATTAACTTTTGTATCAAATGAATTGCTCCTATTCATATCTATGAAGACTCATTATGAGCATTTTTGTCCAATCAGAGCTCAGCGGGGCTCACTCACTTCCTCCAACCAGCCCTCCATGTGACTTTGCATGTGCATCCCAACACTAAGTCTGACACTTTATTTATGTTTTTAAGATTGCATACATGTTAAGAGATCACTATGAGATTCATTAGGCAAAAAAAAAGATTTATTTAGAAATATATACAGAGCATATTTGTTTTGAATTACCAACTGCTTCAATGGTACAACATTGATAATAATTTGTACATTTACATAGCTTATGAATACTGTCTATGATGCATAATCACATAATCGTAACCACATCATAACCACATAACCACATAAAGTGGCATTTTAGTAGTATATAATGTCATTTCTTTAGTAATTGAATACGGTGTATTACTCTTTCTTAAAGCTTCCTAAGATACACTAAACAGGGCTATAGAAGCCTGTAGTACGAGGTATTATAGCTAGGGCTGGGTACCAAACTTTGATACTTTAAGGCACCAATCGGATTCCCTCCATAAGTCCACAAAATGTCATTCAAAACCAAATTTCACTTTCTAAGAAAGTGTCATCAGTGTCAGTGAGCCAATAAGCATGCAGCATACTTGTACCAAGATCTAATAATGCATGGATTTTATTGGTTTTATTTTATTTTAACTGGTATTGGAAAAAGTATTGTTCAGGAACCGGTATGGAATTCACAGTATAATATCACATTACCCAGCCCTAATTATAACAATGCAATACTATATAAATTTGAGTGTGTGTTGAGGACGAGCACAGGTAACTATGTCTAATATATCAACATTAGTGTATCTATAATAGTTCCAAATCAAAGCCACACTATTTCAACTGCACGTCACGCCACGGCTATCATGAACTCTTTTTTTTGTTTTCTATTAGCCAAGGTTGTGGATAGTACCTGGTACTTGGTACTTCTTTTGGTACCACCACCACTCAGTCAATGTTCCAGGCAATTTATGCCGATATTTGAAAGTGGAGGTAATCACTGCAAACCACGGATTGGAGAGAATCGTCACTAGCACGACATGGGACATCCTGCACAAACTTTTAAATAGCCAAGCTACCGTCAACTGGAGCCACAATTTTTTATTCACTCAGCACAGAAAACTGAACATAGGAATCCAGCGAATGTCACGGCAATTTCAAGCGGCATCCCAGTGGTGAACAGCAGTGAATCCCACCTACACTGAGGGGGTAGTATCCACAGTGGGAGAGGAAATAGAGAAAAGCGCCTATACCAAAAGTGGGTTGCGTTGAGCCTGACCATGCAATGGACACGAGGCTTTTGAGGTGAAGTATAGCGTTTTCAGAGGTAATTGTTCAGAAAATGTAGACCACCACTGGTTTTATGTCTTTACATAAACACATCTGTAGGACATACACACAGTCTCACTCCGTTCTTTTTCACTCAACCTCTCTTCTCTTTTCCTCTTCTTTGTTTTTTTCTCTCATTTAGTTTCTTCTGTGCTTCCTACTTTCCTCTCCTACTTCCTCTGCTATGCCTTTCTCCCTCTCTGTTCCCCCACACAGTAACATGATCTCTTCTATCAGGCCGACACAGCCGTGAATCAAAAGACACAGAGAGAGAAATATAGTACAAACCTTAGTGGCCCCACCCCCACTCTCTCTCTCTCTCTCTCTCTCTCTCTCTCTCTCTCTCTCTCTCTTCTACAACATCCCTACCCCCAACAACCCTCTTCTCTCTCCTTCTCTCCTCGGTCCCTACCCCCAACCACACCACACGGCTCACTCTCCACATCCACAGCGTCTATCTTCCATCTCTCCTCCCTCTCTCTGAAACAAATATACTCACTGACAGCAACACAATGCAATACTGTAGGATTCTGTATGCACAACATTTCTTACACGATATGTTAGATTCTTAGCTTTTCTAAGCAATTTCTGTTCTGCCAAGCAGCAGATACAGCACAGTGAGTGTAGTCATTTAACGAGACAACACAATACAATACTGACAGAATGGGCTGCTCGATTATGGAAAAAATCATAATCATGATATTTCCGTCAATATTGAAATCAAGCTTATTTAACACCATTACTCGTCGTTTGGAAAGATGTTGCAATTATTGAACCTTGAACTGTGAAATTTCCCTTAATACTTTTGGCGTTTGAACTTTTTTTTACAGAACACAAGACAAAATACGAGTTTACTTGCAAAACGTAATGTGCATTTATGTTTTTATAAATATTAGGAGCCAAAATTATAATCACAATTAAAATTGTCATCAATTGTACAGCCCTAACTGAGAGTTTAATAAAAAAACAGTAACTAACCAAAGCTTATAAAGACATAGATGTGATATTACATTCATGCCCAATCAGCACTTATTGAGGGAAGAGGTCCCCCCCAATTCCACGCATCTACTATATAATAATTGCCATACAAGCTTTTTGTCAATAACATAGTATGCAAGAAATCATAATTAGTTCTCCATCAGACATCAATCAAACTGTATCTTTAGAATGTCACTGGCTATTAGATATCACAAAGCAAAATGTTTTTCCAAACAAGGCTAAATTAATTTTTTTGTTATCCAAGATCTTTTCTGGAGCTGTCTGTCCACACTCATGTTGTTTTTTTGTTACAGCTGTTAAGCAGACAGCAGACTTTTCTTATTCTGAAATGACCACTCAAGGAGGTATATGGAGATAGTTGGCTTGCACATGTCACAAACAATAGTATACATTAACAGCACACTTAAAAGCAAACTACAGACCCAAAACATGCATAAAATGAGTAGCCTACTTAATCTGGGACCAAAGTCAGGACAGTGGTGGCACTGAGGCGGGCGCTCTCTAGCAGACAGTTGGAACCACAGACTGTACAATTAGTGGACGTAGCATCTGGGGTCACCGATTGGTCTGTGGACTGCCGTTTGGAAGCCTTGACTTTGGCAATACGGGTGTTGCCATCTTGTTTTTGTGCAACCAGATGTTTTGGCGAGAGGGTGGAGCTGGGGAGGATGAGGCCTGATTATGGTTGCACTAATGCTAATGTGCTAATGTAAGGAGAGAAAGTTGCGGATTTTCAACCCTTCTGAAGAGAGTCATCCAGTGAAGATTTACTGGCAGGTGAACGCGGACCTCCGGCTACTGGCGCCATTCATAAACATGTACGGCAAAGCAGAAAACAAGAAAACTGTCCCCAAGGTTACCAGCTAAAGCTAGCGGTAGCTAGCGAGCGTGGTTAGAAGAATGCTGTGCAAGGCATTTCTAGGCGACTAAAATGTCCCAGCTAACTCTGATGAAGTGAAAACACACAGTGAGAGGGTAAAGGTTAAGATTAAAACATGGATACCCAAAAACAAGTTAGGCTATTTTATTGTACACAGTCAATAAAAAAAATAAAATACAGTCCTGATAGACCAGTAGCCACGCCCCTAAAGCATCCCGTTCTTTATCGTATATTTTAAAATAACTGGGACCATAATTTACAAAATGTACATCATGCTGTATTGCAGAAGACTTGAAGTAGTAATTGAGACAAACTCATTATAAAAATATTAAATCAAGCAAGAAGTAGGGTCATTTTCTCTTAGACTTCTATCTTCCATTATTTTCCCAGTCTATATTTTGAACCCAGCATCTCTGGTTAAAGCAAAGCTTTTGGAAACACAACAACATGCTGTTGTTCCTGAGGGGGAAAGCAGCTCCACAGTAGTGTAGTGATGTTGTGAGTTAATAAATGTGAGCAGGCAGGGTAGGATCAGAATACCGGGCTGTTAATAATCCTATCAATCATTAAATTGTACACCAGCCACTCCGTGATGACAGTATATCCTGACATCATTCAATCCACTAACTCCATGACAGAGATAGATTATAATGTAAAAGCAGTCAGCAAAATAGAAGAAAGTGGTCCCCCAAGTACTGTAAATTATAACCCTTGGATCAGCAGCGACCATCAGTAACAATTGGCTCCGTTTGGGTCCCACTGTGCTAAAATGATGTGCATAATACATTTGAGCATGAATTGTATACAGTCAGCAAAGCCTTTTACTTTATTGCGTGATGTTATTCGGTTTACATCCCTAGAATTACATTTGCATGTCATGTCAATAAAGCTTGTCACAGTTTGACATGTAAAACTAGTAAAGTTATTTTGACAGTAAATTTTAACATTGTTGTGTATATAGAAATTTTATTTATTTATTTATTTATCTATCTATATTAAATATTAAGAAATTGCATTATCCAACCAAACAACAAAATGAATGTGTTCCATTTTATTGTGCTAAGATTGAAGGGTGATTTACCCTTATAGCTGCACTCATCAGCAGCACCTAGTTAAATAATTAAGCAATTAATCACTGTCATGTGGAATGGTCCCATTGGTCTTGTGTGTGTCCTAAGGTACCCAGACACCTAACTCTGAAAATCTGTCTGTCTGTCTGTCTGTCTGTCTGTCTGTCTGTCTGTCTGTCTGTCTGTCTCTGTTGTGAATATGAGCCTGACCTTTGACCTAGCTCCGGAGGAAGAAAGACAGCAGAGCTTCCCAGAAACCAATTAACCCTAAGTATCACTAAAAAGAAATGAAATAGGCAAAACTTCAGTAAATATTAACTCTTTTAAGCATACCAAATCTAACAATGTATGTTCCTCACACTTTAACTTACCATGGATTTCACACGAACCCTAACTCTTGTACTGTGGTGCATTTTTAAACTTAATTACCTTTCAATTATCTGTGATGAAGTTCTAATTAAAGGTGTCATTACATCACTGACAACAAACTGGGAGCAAAATTAGAATATTTGTATCATCCAGTGAGTGGAGGTGATGATGATGTAGTTACCTTCAATCGCTGCGTTAATAAGTGGAGTATAATAAAGCAATGAATTACCACTTAATTGGCAGGGCAAAAAGCATGAATACAAAGAGAGATAAGATAGCTAAAGTAATCCCCCAAAAAAACATCTTTAGACAATGGGAAACAGAAGTAGCCTATGTAGGTTCCGTCTTTCCTTGCTTACCTTGTTGGTACCAAAGGCCGGGTCAGGGTAGGAGTATTGCCCGAGCCTGGTGTGGTCTGACGCGGTCAGAGGCTGAGGAGGAGGTGGGTAAACATCCATGGCTCAATATACATCCACTTCTCCGTCTGTCCTTCCCTTCGACTTTCCTTCTTCTCGTATCTCTGTGAATGTCTGATAACCTTAATGTTTTGTTTTACAAAGTTAGATGTTTTGGCGAGTCCCTCAGCGACCAAACAGAGAAACAACCACGTACGGTCCAAAAAAGCAAGCTTCTTTTGGAAAATAATGCAGCTTTCAAGCAAATAGCTCGGCGAAATAAACCTAAACCAAGTTTATGGAGTCAGTGAAGTTTAGACTGATGCTCTCCTGTCCACACCGGCTTTCATGCTGCTGCTGTAATTAACGTTAGTAAACTTCCCAGTGAACCCACTTCTTCACTACCTGGCGTTAAAAACAACCGGCAATAGTTAAAAGCTTTGAAAAGCGTCGTTTTCCCTCCTTTTAACGTTGTAGGTGGCGGTGTTTGGTTCGGACATGGGACGTTGTTGGACCCTGTCTGTCCCCTGGTTGGGACTCTTGTGTTTTAATCTTCCTCCGATGCTGCTGCTGCTGCTGCCGCGCGTGTGCTTGGTGCAGAGATGCCTCGCGGACCACTCATACAAAGAGCTGCTGCGTCAAGTTAGCGAGAGTCAACCGAACAGACCCGGACGTACAGTCTCTCACAAAATAAAAGCGCAGAGTCTGTCACGTGTCTATGTGAAAAATAAGACATTGAAAGAAATAGAGCAAACAGAACTTATTTAAACCTTAAACGAACTCATTACATTAACTACAATCACACATTTCCGCGGTGTGTTGTTCAAAAAGTAGGCCAGTGTCGCAGAATCGTGCTCGGCGAGCAATTTTATTTTGAAAATAATCGACATTACCATTTGCGTAAATGTTGAGAGACAGGATCCAAAGGAGCTGATCTGAACGGCAGAATGTGCGCCATCTAGAGGTGGAGTGAGTGTCAAAAAAGGTCCTGCCAGGTGTTTGGCCTGAAGAAATGGAGCTTTTAGTGAGTGAATGGGTATTTCAATAATAGGGGATGAATTATTATTATTAAAAATTAACAGTCAGCATTCAATAAAAGAAAAGATTGCGAAAGAGGTGTAGTCTATGTTTATTATTAATGTGTCTGCTTTCCATGGTGCTAATGCCCAGAATACACCCCCCAAACGCTAAAAACCCTAAAACCCAGGTCCACTCTGTGTCAATGCGTCCTTTGTAATTTGATCACTTTATCACAATTCCCACGCAATCCGCAAAATCAAATATAGTTTTAAATTTGCAATTGTTTTAGTTGGTGTTATGCATGCCTTCTGCATCAACTTGAAAAAGTACTATAGTGAACTTATGTGTAGGGCGGGCCTATCTATGGTCTGCTGTAGTCACTGGATTTGTTTGGGAACAGAGTAGACTATACATACAGCGCCTGTGGGTCTGTGGTAGAGCGGTTGGTGGTTCGATCCCTGGCCTTGCAGTCCCATGTCGAAGTGTCCTTGGGCAAGACACTGAACCCCGAGTTGCCCCAGATGCTGCGCATCGGAGTGTGAATGTGTGTGAGTGTTTATCTGACGAGCAGGTGGCTCCTTGTACGGCAGCCTCGGCCACAGTGTATGAATGTGTGTGAATGGTGAATGGTTCCTGTACTATGTAAAAGCTCTTTGAGTAGTTGTGCTATATAAATACAGTCCATTTACATTTATAACTGAAGGTGTGTGTGTGTGTGTTGTGCGTGCATGTGTGTGTGTGTGTGTGTGTGTGGGGGGGGGGGGGGGGGGGCAGATAACATGTTAATCCAGCTGTTGCTCATACTATGTCTCATACATACAGTCAATGCTTCAATTTGATTGGATGATTCAAGCCTTTCATTCACCACAAAAGAACTCATCTTAACCCATTAAATTTACAGCTTGTAGTCACTCTGAGAGTCCTGGCATCCGGTTACCCTCGAGCTCGTTCAGGCCTCCTGTTTCCGCTTTGCTGTGCGCTGCTCAAAAAATAGAGTGGTGCGCGCCCTCTGGATGCGCACTCAAATTCCTGGCGCACCAGCGAGATCTACGTCATTGTGATGTGACATTGGCGCGCGCCAAGCGGGTAAACCCCTCCTCTCTGAGCGTAGCTCCTAATGGTGTCATTTTGATGCTAATAAGCCATCATCTGCCGTTAGCGTTCCATTGACTGCCATTCATTTTGAATTAATTTTTGGAATCAGAAGCATTTAAAAACTCTATTTGTGCATTGTTTATTTCTAAAGAAACACAACAATGTATAAAAGGCTCCACTACCTTGTAGCTCACGATACGGCTCCTTAGCAGACGTTTTGGGAAAAATAGGCTAACGATTGTTTAAAACCACGCAACTTTCTGTCACAAAGTAGAGGAATTACCGTATAGTACAGGGTAAGCTTGCAGACAGTTTGGACTTACATCAGCTGTTTAGGTTTAATTACTAATGTTAACTAGCCTTTTAGTTACAACAATTAGCCTGTGCCTATACCTACGCTCTCCGTCTCTGCAAGATTGGGAATGATTGAGATTTCTCTTGCACAGCTACCAGAAGACTTACAACTTTCAGACTGGTTGCTCACGTCACATCTACGTCTTCAAGCTCAGTTGGAGGCTGCGCAGTAACGCTCAGCACAGGTCTTCGTCCAGAGCAACGCAATGTGTTGATTTCTTTAACTGTCTATGGCGCACACACACTTGGATGCATTGACTGTAAAACGGTCATGATGGAGGTGATCCATTTTTTCCGTCCAGCGCTTCGGTCGCCCCATGCTCCACTCTATTCCTATGGGTGACGTCAAGCGACTTCAACGTGCATGCAAAGCATTCTGGGAAGGCAACGCTGCATTTGAAAAAGTGCTGTGCATCAGAAAGCTGGCTGATGCCCATCTTTGTGCAAATTAATCCATTGAACGCGACGCAACTATCCAGTAGAAGTACACGAAAATCTTTCGAAATGACCTTTGTCAATCTGAGAAGAGGACAGATTCAGCAGCTGCATGGCTATTTAAATTAAAACATAAACGTTTCTAAATGTATGTGTGTATGTATGGAAAATATTTTCAGAAACACGTTTCAGTGAACTAGTTTCGTAAAATATGACATTGTATTTCGTCCTGAGCCACCATGACAGTAGATTCTTGAGCAGCCAGACCCACGTGGCACGTTCTTCCAATCAGCTGCAAGTCAGGGGTGTGGAGCATCAACCAGGGATGTGTGACGTTGCAACACCACGCTTCAGTTGTGTCGCAAAAAATGGATCAGCACTGTAACTGTTTATACTCGCGCGGGGTGATTGCAACAGTAGTTGCAGTCTTTTCCTGAACAGAGGGGGCACTAATGAGGAAAGGCTACCGACTTTGCTATTTCTACAGACTAGAAGAAGGAGAAAAGGGTAATCAATGGCAGAACTGGCAGCAGCATTGCCGTCAATGCTTCAATGCTTTTAATTGAGTCAAGCCTTTCTTTTGCTATAAAAGAAGTCATCTGAACCCAGTAAGTTTACAAGAGAGGCTTTAGGGTTTCCCTCGACCTCGTTCAGGCTTCCTGTTTCCGCTTTGAAAAATAGTAAAGTGGTGCGCGACCTCTGGTGCGGCCATGTTTGGAGCCACGCATCAAAATGTCCTTGGTATGGACAACTTGTTTTTGGTGCATAACCACACCCTTACTACTACTGCCTTAAAGAGTAACACAATGAATGAATTTACGCAATTTGATTTTATTCTGCATACATAATCATATAGATTCATGTTGGCATTTGATCGCCAGACGGGGGATTTTTCAAGCAAAACTCATATCGTGTGTAAAAGCTGCTTTTTCAGATAACACACTGAAACAGGCTGCGTTTTAGAGAAAGAGAGACTATTTAATGCTCAATAGCCAAAGTAGAATATGGATGGTTGAATGATCTTAAATGACAGAGCAACACATTTCCAATATCTGGAAATAAATACACAAATGCACATAAACAAAGAGATTTTATCCCTCCCACCCACACGCGCGTGCACACACACACACACACACACACACACACACACACACACACACACACACACACACACACACACACACACACATCTCACTGATTCACAGACATACAGTACACTTACAAATATGCTTACACATGCTTACCAAATGTAAAAATCCACTCTCACACTTAAACTACCTACAGACATACACATACACATATTTATACTCTAATAGTCTAAAACACATGTTCATTGTGGAAACACAACCTTGGACACACAAGCACAGTACATACAAATGCACGTACAATGCTGAGTTTATACAAACACAAATAGGAATCATAAAATGCATTTCTCTTTTTCATGCATTCTCAAACACTCTCTCACACTCTCCCTCACACACACACACACACGCCACAAACCAGCCCACACATACTTAGTGAACATACATACAGTGGGCGTTCCGCCCTTCCCCCACACACACACACACACATACATATATACTATATGCACCCCTCCCCTCTGAAAAAGACATAATTCACTTGCACATTCTCCTCCCCCACATACTGTTCCTCTCTGTAAAACTACACACACACACACACACACACACACTAAACCATACCTGCACACAAGCACTATACCAATCAAATACACATGTAGACTTAAATACTCTACACACATACACACACATACACCACACCCACCCAAACTATGAACCCAACATGCAAGCACACACCTCAAACATATACACACTGTGCCATATGCCATAAGCATGTAAACATGTATTTGTACATGTGTATATTTATATATATATGTATGTACGTACATAAAACACATGCACAAGCAAACAAATACACACACACACTCTCACTCTCTCACTCTCTCTCTCTCTCTCTCTCTCTCTCTCTCTCTCTCTCTCTCTCTCTCTCTACCTCGTACAGTTCTTAGATTCCCATGCATGAGCTTTCCAACAGATCTGATAGGTTGAAATAGTAATGTACTGTAGCATTTGAATGATGTGTGTCTCTTCATGTCGGGGATTACATTATAGATTCATAGCACAGCAAGCCACTCCTGGGTAAAAACAACCAGCCCTTTAGGTATTATAGCTTTCCAGTGTGAGAGGGGAGGTGCATACAACCTGAGGTTCTCAGCTACAAGGAGTTTATTAGGTCAACAAAATGCTAAATCCAAAAAGTAGCCTAAGACTTGCGTTTTGTAAACTCTGGGATGTCCACCATGATGCATGAAGTTGTAATAACAGTTGAGGAGACTGTTATGCCACATATGGTAACAAGGCATAACATTGATTTTTGAGATATTAGTTTTTGGCTGACCAAGAGTTGTGATCAAAACACGCATCATCTGAGGGCTCTTGTCCCACTGGACTTTTTTTTAAAGGCGTCACCTCTTCCATGTTTCAGCCATTACCTCAGTGATTATGTAATCGTTGCCCAAAATAATTGCAGCCACAACTAAGAACTTAGGCCTAAGTAAGACCAAAAAGTAGTGCAGTACTGTATGAGTAGAGGATGAGACGTGCTGAAAAAGGCAACCAGTTTTGTGTTCAGATGTCAATCATCAAATCAGTATTTTGGCTAACACAGGTGTAACTGAAAACCCTTAATTATGGGTACGTTCTGTTTAAAGGTCCCATGGCACAAGAATTTCACTTTATTTCACTTTATTATATGAGTTCCCCCAGCCTGCCTGTGGTCCCCCAGTTGCTAGAAATGGCAATAGTTGTAAACCGAGCCCTGGGTATCCTGCTCTGCCTTTGAGAAAATGAAAGCTCAGATTGGCCGATCTGGAATCCTGCCCCTTATGACCTCACAAGGGGCAAGATTACAACGTTACCTCCCCATTTCACTGCTTGGCCCGCCCAGAGAATTTGGCCCACCCATGAGAGAGAGACATCATGGCTTTCAAACAAGCAAAGTGACAGTTGGTCAAGACCACACCCCACCCTCCACCTTGCCCCCCTCCTCTCAAAAGCTACAGACTCAGAAATGGCACATACTAAGGAAAGCTCATTGTGGGACTGGCTCTAGTGGCTGTAATTCTGCTCCAAGGCTGAATTATGGGAAAGAGACTTCAGATACAGTATTAGGGGACCACTAAGTCTATATAAAAGAGACTTCAGATACAGTATTAGGGGACCACTAAGGACTATATAAAAGAGACTTCAGATACAGTATTAGGGGTCCACTAAGGCCTATATAAAAGAGACTTCAGATACAGTATTAGGGGACCACTAAGGACTATATAAAAGAGACTTCAGATACAGTATTAGGGGTCCACTAAGGCCTATATAAAAGAGACTTCAGATACAGTATTAGGGGACCACTAAGGCCTATATAAAAGAGACTTCAGATACAGTATTAGGGGACCACTAAGGTCTATATAAAAGCATCCAAAGAGAACCATGTCATGGGACCTTTAAGTGTCTCCGCAAGCAAGCAGCTTTAGTAGCAAGTGTAGCTGGAGTTTACTTAGTTACTTACTTACTTACTGAGACCTTCAGGTCCATACATTTTAAGTTGGTTTATTTAGGCTTTTGTTTTTGAATGTCACCTTGTAAACCAGAGAAAATGAGGTGCTTTCAGGAGCTGCCAGGCTCCGATCAGCAGACGTCAGCTGTGTCCAAAGCCCCCCTGGGTTTATCTATGGCTCTGCTCTGACATGAATATCATGTAGCATGGCCTTCAGTATCTCACTGCATTCAAACCTTTCATTTTGACCTACTGACGGCAAAATGACATTTCTTCGCTGAGTCATTTTGAATGTGGGGAAAACAGAAAAAAGATATTGTTCGAGTTAGCCTGCAGGCCAATCCCAATTTGTAGCCCAACATACAGTAAAGTATAATGTATAATACACAAGAAAAACACTCAAACCCAAATCCTCAAACCGGCTCTTGATCTTGAGGGTGTTTCCAGTTTGCCCACCAAACTATTAAGAGGTTAATTTTGTTATAATATAATCATGTAATTCAATTTTGTGTCAATTGTCTTGAAAATGGTAGAAAATAGGTTTCACTACGATCATCAACGTCTCATGTACAGTGCTGACAGCAACTAAACACTAAATGTAACATTTTTTATTATTAAACCAGTAGTTAAAACTTTTCTTCTCATAAACGCTAAATATGTAAATATGCAATGGCTTTAATGTTGTAATACACCATCAACTGCCTCTTATTCCTATTCTTATTGTTTCACTTTGTCTTCACAATAACCTTGATTGTATTATGTATTGCAGCACTTTGTATGTCTATATGTCTTTTTGTGATTATTTGTTATCTTTTTGCCTTGTCGCAAAATTTCTACTTGTACGTGAGTTCTAACTGTTAGGATCAGGTGAAGATCAGCGCCTCTACATTTCTGTTCTCTGCGTCATTATGCAGGACCACTAGTGCTCTTGTTTTGTGCATCAAAAGCAAATCAGCAACTCAGTTCTGTTCTGATGCATTTCTGTTATAAAACAGCTTATAGGATCATTCTGGGTCAAATGTGTCTATAGCCAGGCCATCATTTCTATCATTCTATTTTAATAACACTGTACCAAGAGCCCTGCAGAAAAGGTTTGGGAACCACTGGATCAGCCATTGCCTTCGCGGACGGAGTTTGTGCTGTTGTCATGGAGATTGCCGTGTTGTCATTGACCTTGGACCTAAATTATAATAAACTGGAATTATTCTTTAGGGAATATTATCTTTCAAACCGTGGACAAGTACTTTACATTCACACACCTCATGTCCAGTTCTAGCTGCACTGATGTATTTGTGTTGATATCAGTATCAGCACCATGATCTACATCTGCAGGTCAGCAATTCAATTTGGGAAAGAACAGGACAACAAGTAGGAGGCTTTTAACAGGAAGAGAAAAAGAGAAGTCATATTGAAAGAAAATCTAGACATACAGATTTATTATTAACCTTTATGACCCTTGCACAATCCAACAAATTTTATATCTTCCTCTCTTTCATTTCTCCTATTTTTTAATCTAACACACACACACACACAGACACACAGACACACACACACACACACACACACCACACACACACACACACACACACTCACACACACACACACGATTGTCTGATCTGACAGTCTCATATCTCATATGAATGTCAAGTCCACTGAATTCATTTGCACATTTTTAGCTGGGGGTTGATGCATCATTCAGGCTTATTTTTCCATGCTGTCACTGTTTTACATCCAATCTCATCATTATTTCATACTGGGCTATTTATTATGCTGCTGTACAGCACACACAAACACACACGCTCAAAGTTGGAACATCGTCTCCATTCCTACACTTTCTAACAGAGTTAGCGTTTGTATAAACACCGCAGGTAGAAGTAAGTCTTCGTGCTTAAGGTAATTTTAGCATCAGTTCAGGCTCTCTGATTGGTTACGTAATAATATAATTTTGCCAAAGATAAATTCATTCTACACAATCCTCTTGCTTTTGGGGATTGTAAAGCTAATATCTTACGTAATGGATGTCAAAAGTGTAGTTTCAACAGGAGAAATCCTTTCAGTTCCCTGTAGAGGTAGAAGTCAATTTCTTATTATAAAAGTTGTCTCTAAAGTGGAATTGGTCTTCACACTGTATTCATTACAGGTAATGAAAATGTAGCCCTGAAACAACGTTTACCCACCAGTGTATCGCACGGCCTTTAGCCGTCAGACCAAAGCTGTGTTTATTAGTCTGCAACTTACAATCTCATTTATACTTATGTAACCTGTAGTTTATGTTCTTCTTCTTTGTACATCATTTTATCTTGTTCCATTACTTTGTTTATTTGTAGTCCAAATGCTTAATGTGAGTCTAGTGGCTCTGCTTCTAATTACACAACTTCATTTGACAGGATTTGAATGTGGGGTCTTCATAAGTCAAGTGCAAAACAGCATCCCTTAAAGGTCCCATGACATGCTGCTTTTGGATGCTTTTATGTAGACCTTAGTGGTCCCCTAATACCATATCTGAAGTCTCTTTCCCAAAATTTAGCCTTGGTGAAGAATTATAGCCACTAGAGCCAGTCCCACAATGAGCTTTCCTTAGTATGTGCCATTTCTGAGTCTGTAGCTATTGAGGAGGAGAGAAGGGGGGGGGGGGGGCAAGGTGGAGGCTGGGGGTGTGGCCTTGACCAACTGCCACTTTGCTCGTTTGAAAGCCATGATGTCTCTCTCTCTCTCATGGGTGGGCCAAATTCTCTGCACGGGCAAAGCAGAGAAAGGGGAGGTAACTTTGCCCCTTGTGACCTCATAAGGAGCAAGATTCCAGATTGGCCCATCTGAGCTTTCATTTTCTGAAAGAGCAGGATACCCAGATCTTGGTTTACACCTATCACCTACCTACCTACTTCTAGCCACTAGGGGACCATAGACAGGCTGGGGGAATGCATATTAATGTAAAAAAAAACTCATAAAGTGACATTTTCGTGCCATAGGAGCACTGTTAAAACACACTCTTAGAGTGATCACTGTAAATCGTGTCATGTACAAGCTGTCATTTGGAACGTTCATCTTAACCCAAATAGCTAATAGGAAAGTCTTCATGACAGGATATGTGTTTAAGTCTGCTCTGCACACTGCCCTTTGTACCATGCCTTCATCTGGGTGCCGTTATACATACACATAAACCACCCTGAACTACCCTGGACTACCCTGGACTGGACTGTTTGCACTACGATACCATTGCATCTTTCTGCATTTTTACCCCACACTTTCCCCACACCATAGTATCTAGTATGTATGTGTGCTTGGATGTCTTGTTGTGTCGCTGTGTCATATTGTCTGTGTCATATTGTCTGTGTGCCTATGTGTATGTATGATGTGTATAAGATATGTATAAGCTATTGGACACCTTAATTTCCTCCATCTATCTATCTATCTATCTATCTATCCATCTTATCTATCTATCTATCTATCTTCTATCTTATCTATATCTATCTATCTATATCTATCTTTTCTTATCTATCTATCTATCTATCTATCTATCTATCTATCTATCTAAGTATCTATCTATCTATATCTATCTATCTATCTTTATCTATCTATCTATCTTCAATATATCTATCTATCTTATCTATCTATCTATCTAAATAAGTTTCAGTTTGCATTGGAGCATTTTGAAGTGATCTGAAAGTAAAAATGCCGTGAATCCAGACTCTGAACTGTGCTCCTTTAAAGGTCCTGTAAAGCTCAGTGAATATGGTGGGGCACAGACACTGCCTTTAAAAATATATACACTCATGGTACTGGTATCAATAACATGTGATATATATATATATATATAATAACATGTGCACACAATGTAAAATAGTGCAGCATACTGAGCCTTATCGTACTTATTGACTAAGCAGATATGTACATCTAACTGAGCTCAGAATTGAGCCCACCTACACTTGGACTGAATCAACACACATCAGTTAGCATTTAGGTCAGGAGGGAAATGCCTTTTTGTCTATTTGCCTCTCTCTTTATCAACCTCTGTTAGCCACCAACTGAAACTGCAAAATCTAGAACTTTTCGTATCATCGCCTGCACTGTTAAGAAGAAGCTAACGTTATGTTTACTCCACAAAAAAAGATCACAGAACATTTAAAGCCTCTCTCGTAACGCTGTCTGAAAATGTCCTGCAACTAGATAACACAACATAGTTTATCCTTCAACATTAATGCAAAATACGTCAACTGGCACAGTAGATACAGGTCTACACAGAATATACAGATCATGATGCAGTTTTTGTTAAGTGATCTCATGTAACATAATTTATTTTCAGATAAGACTTTGAGACTTAGATTTAGACTTCTCTTTATTAATCCTTTTGGACTGACTCCCGCAAGGAAATTGAAATTGCCAGCATCAGTTTTAGCAAGAATACAATATAGAAGGCAGTATAAAGAAAAAAATAATAACAGTAATAAAAATAGTAATAATAAGACTAAGTAAGTAGCGTAAAAAACCCCAACTTCATCCAAACAACATGCACACATCAAATTTATTACAATATAAGGATGAATTACCCGACCAACTAGCTGCACATTTTATTAGCAAACACACCTGGCACTCTGCATCATGTGTGACACCCGTTGCAGAGGTTAGGCCCAAGCTGTTCCACGGGTGGCGTAATTGATGCACTTTTTTACCTTTTTGATCAATGAAAGTCCAAGTCATATTTGCAGTTAAAGCCATTGGTTCCATTTATTTACATGAGATCTTAGTTGGGTTTCCAAAAGAATCACTGCACCGGACAGAGCCACGGTGCCGCTGCAAAACGGCCTCGGGAAGAAACTTGTTTTGGTGGAACATGTGTACGTTTAAAGTGCCCATATTATGAAAAGATCACTTTTTCTGGGATTTGGGGTGGAGTGACATCTGGTGGAATTTGATCTATCACTTGACAGATCTTGTTGTGCAATTTCTACTTTAATAAAAAAGGAACATGTGCATGAGAGACTTCCTTGAGCTGGCTGACTTCCTTTTGCTTTCCCACATAATTTACTGTTACTGCTCTCGAAGACTTTCCAAATTCAGAAGATAGGGTTGACTAGCACTGTTATATTTCTATCCTACACAAGTACAAATATACAAGTATGTTTAGGGAATATTAATTCATTTGGTTTTATTTTGTGCAATTGGAATTCTTCTATGTGTAAAGGGCAAACAAAAGCCTATTAAATCATGTTTCTGATTGATTTAAGGTAGCACAATTGTTTGTGATCAGGTGCATCAGTCCATTTTGGATGACATGTTGTGCTAAGCTGCATGTTGGTAAAGAGAACTGTGTTTGGAAGAAGATATGAGAAATGTGGGCTACCAGTATGCAATAAGACCCTAGCCTCTCTTTCATTGGCTGTTGACTTAAAAAATAACAATTAGAGATTTAAGATTGAGTAATTGTGTTTTGTGTGTGTGTGTGTGTGTGTGTGTGTGTGTGTGTGTGTGTGTGTGTGTGTGTGTGTGTTGTGTGTGTGTGTGTGAGAGAGAGAGAGAGGAAGAGAGAAAGTTAAGAAGAGGAAGAGATAGTGTTGCTGACAGCCTGTCAGTTTGCATAGACAACAATGTGACGATTGGTCTACTCCGTTTTGACAGGTTGCACACACACACACACACAACACACACACACACACACACACCACACACACACACACACCACACACAGTAAGTCCACAACAGAAAGACAATAACAAAACATAAATCATTGGATCACATGGTTTCAAAGTGCTAGTTGTCAATGAAGGTGAGAGTTAGGGCGGAGGACTCTATTTATTGAGAGCATGGCATTGAACTGTAGCAGAAGAAAATGAAGTAATCTCAACAGGAACACACCTATATTACTAAGGGTGTACTACTACAATTCCAGGTTACAGTCACTTCATTTTAGTTCCTGCATGAGCTGGTCAGGTTTGGATTGGATGTGTTTTGTTATGTCCTCTGTCATTGGGTTGCAACTACTGATTATTTACCACTTTACTAGTCATCTAGTCAAATGTTTTTTCAATAACTGATTAATCTTTAACTGAAAAATGCCCCATATGATTTTCAAAAACCTAAAGAGATGTCTTAAAATAGTTTTTGTTGTTGTTGTTAACTTACTATTAATGGAAACAGTGCATAAATTAAACTTTAGTAAAGGCAAACTCCACTGAGTTTAGGTCAGTCACTGCACCCAGCCAAGAAAGATTTACAACACTTTGGAAAGAGCCAGACTAGCTGCTTTCTCCACTCTCCAGTCTTTATGCTAAGCTAAGCTAATCAGCTGCGGCTCTAGTACGTGAAAGTGGTATCAAGCTTCTTATCTAAATAAGAAATTTGTTGTGACCTTTATAATGTATCTATGACTTCTTGAAGAAGGTTTTAAGGAAGAAGATGTGGAGGGCATGAATCACCCCTCATATTGTAGGACTGAGAGAAGAAGACGTGAATATTCACTCAGTCATACAGTTGTAATCTTTACGTCTGTGTTATGATACTAGGTAAAGGAGATCATCCAGTAATTAAAGACCCCAAACGTCCCATTTAAATTACCAAATGAAATTGAAAGGACACTCTCATGATGAAAAAGCTGTGCCACCATCTCTGCAGGGAGCTGAGGCGTGTCTCGATTACTTAAACAAAAATCCAAGCTATTAAAAAGATGTCATCACGTATCAGAGACGTCACAACCTGCTCCAGCCGGTGCAAGAAACAACAAGGCTGGTTTTTTTTGCTACACCGGGGGGATTTTTTGAGTTGGATTTTATCCCAGTTTGCAGAGAATCATGAAGCTGCTAATACTGACCCAGACAAGCCAGTAAAGTAATCCATTTTAACATTTATGGAGCAATTTGTTTGTAGTACATTGCTAGGCTATCTATTCTGACACTGTACACACACATACACACACACACACACACACACACACACACACGCCTGAATGGTCTAATGCAATGACACAGAGAGATTGATTCAGGCTCCTAAACAGGCCACATCCCTTCATTCCTTCATCCCACATATTCTCTTCTCTTCTCCACTCTTCTCTTCCTCAATTTTTGGCTATTACTGTACAGATGTAGAAAATTACTAATTAGTTAGAACTACAATCTTACCTTGTGCGGGACAAGGTACGATCGTAGTTCAAATGAACATTTGTGTGTTTGCTGTTAGTTCATCGCCATATTAATAAATCTCCTGCCATAATGGCACAGACACAGAAAACATGGAACATGGTCTGAGACAGACAGACGGACGGAGAGACAGAAAGGCAGACTGAAAGGAGAGAGAGAGAGAGAGAGAGAGAGAGAGAGTCCAAACAGGGAGAAATGGAGCGCAGCACATCAATCATTAGGATGATTATTATGGCAGTTGTCATGGCAACATTCTCCCATCCCCCTCTCCCCTTCTCTCCTCTTCCTCCCTCTCTTTCTCTCTCAAATCAATTCAAATGCGCTTAAATGTCACGGTAGGCATAGTAAAGTGTGGATGACTATGAAGAAAACAAGAAACTGAGAGAAGAAGAAGACCATAAAGCACAAAATAAAAAGGATAAAACAAGATTTAAAAAAAAACATGTTTTTTAGTTAAGGTGCCATGTTGTTTTGAAACAACCCGATCACGATTGTTTTCTGATTCGTATCTTATCATCTAGTGGCTTGACATCTGTGAGTTGATTCTGAAAGCAGTCATGAGATCTCAGAGAACAAAGCGACACGATGCAGGTTCAGTTTACATACACTGTCTAACAATCACTCCACTTACTGATGACATGAGAGTAGACAGATGAGAAAGAGGCTCCATAGGAAGGGAGGATTGGTTCAAGGTAGCATCTTCAGAAAGGAAAACAGTGTCAAAACAAATGTGCGATACAAATTGAAACAAATAAGAGAGGCTTTGTACAGAGTTTTTATCAAATGGAACGAAACATATTCACTCATAGTCAACACTTTATGTTGCAGTCTCATTTACCCTAGTCTCGCATTGCCAGACCCTCCTTTAAAGTGCACTGGAGGAGAGTCTGGCTACACCACAAATGCCAATAAACCTGCTCTAGTTTATTGGCATTTCTTTAAACCAATCACAATCGTCTTGGGCGGGGCAAGGCACCGGAGAAAACGTGCAAAATGGGCTCGGAAGGAACTTGTTTTAGAAGAACTTTGTTTACAGAAAACTCAGATTGGACAGATAGTCTAGCTAGCTGTCTGGATTTACTCTGCAGAGATCTGAGGACCAGGTAACCATAGTCCTCAGATTGGACAGATAGTCTAGCTAGCTGTCTGGATTTACCCTGCAGAGATCTGAGGACCAGGTAACCATAGTCTTCCTAAATCGACCGGAGTTTAAAATGTCGCAGAATGAAGCCCAAGGCAACGGAAATCCGGCCTAAATGAGTGAAATCTGGCGGATTTTCAGGCAGCAACGGAACAATCGTGGAAGTGGAACGTCAAGGATATACGATTCATTTACCCAAATCATGTAATGTGATTCCCAGAAACAGATAAAACAGCTGTACGCCTTGACTACATTGTATGTAACTTTATGTCTCTACAACTTGCTAAACATTACCAACAAAAACTAACTCACCAAGATCACACAAAATGATCTCCTCCTCCAAAATGATCAACTCCCTTACACCCAACATCTCAGCCCTGAACATTGGCGCCATCACACGCCTTGCCCTCGCCATTGTCAATGACACCAGTCACTCTCCATACTCACACTTTACACTGCTGTCATCTGGCCGTAGATACAGGACTCTGAGGTGTAAAAAGAGTCGCTTTGGCAGAAGTTTAGTCACTTCTGCCAAAGCAACTGCTGAACACACTATCTCGCTGACTTTGTATAGATCTGGAGTTGTTACAAATGTGGTTGTTTCTATGTGTCTATACACCTGTCTTTATGTTATCTGGTGACATATTTGTCCGTATATAAGGCCGTGTGCATAAAACAGACCGTAAAAATAAAGCAATTTCCACGGCTGCGGATGGCTCCGCTGCGTGTCGGCTCCGTGCTCCACCGTCCGTCAATACCCACCAGGTCCGAGGTTGTTGCTGAATGGCTGCGGCCATGACTGACTGCTGAAGTCACGAGGACCCACGAGATCTCGCGAATTCCCGTAGAATAGAACTACAAAACCAACAACCAGTTTGTTTCCATCCAGAGGAGTAGAGAGGAAACAACTCTGTGCTGCGTTTTCAAGGTGTAGTGCAGTGAAATATGATTCGCCCTGAGTACGGCCTATTTTATTTTGAACATTGACTGGATGTTTTATTTTGTTTCTGTGCTTGACTTCTTGTCCTGCACTATCTGCCGTGTGCGGAATTTCTGCGGAGCTCTCTGGCAAAAATAGAAGATCTACGGATCTGAACGCAACCATTCTGCAGTCAAAATACACACAGCAGACTTTAATAGAAACCAAATGACTCTGCCAACATTCTGGAACGAATCCGGAACGGAAATTAGGGGTTATAATCCGTCCACCCATCCAGGGCACATTGCATATCTGCACAGATTGTAGTAGTCCTTAAAGATAATTCTGGCTTATCGAAATGTTTTTTTTACATAGCTATAACCATCACTTCTAACAGCTATGAGCTAATGTAGTTATCAAGAGAATCACTGAGATCACCATCACCATCCAGCGACAAAAAAACACTCCTTAAACACTAGTTGATACGTCATTTTCACCAATAGTTCAGGACCTAAAATAAAAATCAGATGCTTGGAGTAATTTGTTGGGGAACCCTGTTTCACCAAGCTAACAGGGGCTAACTGACTAAATTTGCCAGCAGTTGTTGAGCTTGCTGTCTTAAGCGGCATGGGGCGTGTGATTGGCTAAAAGTTTTTGACAGCACCACATAACCAGTGACATCACGAAATCCAATTTCACATGAAATTTCAAAAAGGACATAATTGAACAAAAAATATCCAATAAAATTCAGTTATATTCATGGTTTATATGAGAATAGCAATGATGAAATGACATTTAACTAGAAAATGCATTTCCTGCACAAAATGCTTGTAAATGCTGATAAGCTAAATTGCTAAATGTAAATGTGCTGTATTTATATAGCGCTTTTCCAGTCTTAACAACTGCTCAAAGCGCTTTTACATCTACAGGAAACATTCACCATTCACACACATTCATACACTGTGGCCGGGGCTGCCGTACAAGGAGCCACCTGCTCATCAGATATACATTCATACACACTCACGCGCAGCACCAGGGGCAACTCGGGGTTCAATGTCTTGCCCAAGGACACTTCGACAATGACTGCAGGGGCGGGGATCGAACCACCAACCTTCCGATTGGCAGGCAACCACTCTACCACTGAGCCACAGCCGCCCCTAAGGCTAAGTCATGCAATAAACACGCCATTGACCTTTTTCACGGCAGACATGTTGACATGTCATAGTAGGAAAAGCACAGGTGTATTCAAAACCATTAATGATGACTGCATTCCACTTAGGAGAGGCCAACAATGAAAATAAGTCCTGGACTTTATTGTGTTTTTATCCTCGATTGTATTTGATGTCTTTTCATGTGTAAGGCATTCTTGATATAATAAATAAATAAAATAAAATCAAAACCCTGGTATTGTGCTAGCCTGGTCCTACCAGACGCTTGGACATTTCATTTGTACACAGAGTCCGGCCACTCTTCATTGACAAGTGTTAACTTCCTTGAAGGCGGGTACTCTGTCGAAGGTTAAAACTATTGGATCTGCCCAGAGCCACTCTGGATCTGCCATAACTCATCGCTAATGTTTGGGCGTAAAGTGTGCTTAGCATCGCTAACGTTACCCTTAGCCTTTGCTAACTCCTTCACCACTATCATGGCCACCAACAAAACTTTGCTCTTGCTCAGGCTTTAACTTTTGGATATTCAGCAGCGTCGCCACAACGGACGGAATGGCTTTGCTCGCATCTATCTCCACCGCCATCAGTACGGAAATCACCAAAGGTTACCAAACTTCAACGTCATCGTTCTTAGCCTCTCCCTCTGTTCGCTGATTGGACCGCCAAATATTTGGTCGGAGAAAACCCACGAATACCGCAAACTCGAACAGAGTACTGAAGGAAAATGGAGCGGAAGTACGTAGGAGGGCGGAGCCAAGCTAGTATTGTGCATGCTTACTCACTGAAATAGCCTATTGGACACTTGATGGAATTGAGCCATCGTTAAAGTAATTAATTTCAGCTGTGCTTTTCCTACTATACAGCAGCTGCAGCTGATTCAGAACGCTGCTGCTCGAGTCCTCACTAAGACCAAGAGACTGGATCACATCACTCCAGTTCTGAAATCTTTACACTGGCTTCCTGTGCCTCAAAGAATTGATTTCAAAGTACTCTTGCTAGTTTATAAATCACTAAACGTTTAGGTCCAAAACTATTTCTGATCTGCTACTACACTATGACCCCCCCAGACCTCTCAGGCCATCTGGGACAGGTCTACTTTCTGTCCCCAGAGTCAGAACTAAACAGGGTGAAGCAGCTTTCAGTTTCTATGCTCCTCATATCTGGAATAAACTCCCAGAAACCTGCAGATCCGCTGCTACTCTCGTTCTTTTAAATCAAGGCTGAAGACCTTCTTTTTGATGCTGCCTTTCTTTAAATTAATGCTCATTTCTTTAAATTTCTTATGCTGCACTGTAACTTTTATTCTTGTGTTTTATGTGTCCTAATGTTTCTATTTTGTTCTTAACTGTCTATTCATGTGTTTTATTAGTTTTTAATGCTTATGATTTTTAACTGTTTGTACTTGTGTTTTATCTGTTTAATGATTTGTGTAAAGCACTTTGAATTGCCCTGTTGCTGAAATGTGCTATACAAATAAAGCTGCCTTGCCTTGCCTTGCCTTACTATGACAAGTCAAAATATCTGCTGTCAAAAAGGTCTATTATCAGCACAGAACAATCCTGAATGAAACACTAAACTTGAACAGTGATAACACAAAAACTGTAAAAGATATCATGTAAGATGTAACTAATGTAACATGGAGAAATAATCCCCTTCTTTTCCATCCATTTCGGAAGGTGATTATTTCCCTTTGTCCCCTTTCTCCCCTCCCTCTTTTTCCATCTAGTATTTTCAATTTTCTCAGACATGAGGAGATCGATGCAGAGTGATGGGATTATGTAATGATTTACATTTGCAAGCATGTGTGTTTGTGTGTGTTATTTTATAATCAGGACATTCTCATGCAGTTTTAAAAACCTGCAAGGCGGCCCTCGTCGAGGCCAGGGCTCTCGATGAGACGAATCGATGAGAGTGAACACTGCTGCTGTTCTCTTCTATCTGTCTTACATGATCCACACTGAGTATGTTTACATGCACACCAATGTTCCACTATTGTTTTAAATATGACAATGTTCTGAATCTGATACAGGCCATTAAACACATTCCGATTGGATGATCAAAATAAGGCCTTTTTCCAAATATAGCATTTTCCAATTAAGACGTGGGATTATCCAGTATTATTCAGGTTTTAGAGGCATTTTTTGGACATGTATACAGCGCATTCAGAATATGCGTCACAATAGGGGGTTTTACCCTAAGACAGTTAAAGAAATGGACCAACAGATCCTGTTGCTCTGGACGGAGACCAGTGAAGGATATTAGAAGCACTTTTCCGGCGATAGCTGAGCGTTAGTACATCTTGACGATGTAGATGTAACGTGGGCAACCTGTCTGGAAGTTGTAAATCTTCTGGTAGCTGTGCCAAGAGAAATCTCAATCATTCCCAATCAGCAGCGACGGAGAGCGTCCTCACGTATTTGTAAGGAGATAACATTGACACAGGCTAATTATTGCTAACATGCTAGTAAACATTGGTAATTAAACCTAAACAGCTGATGTACAGTAAGTCAAAACTGTCTGCGAGCTTCTCTTGACAATACGGTGATTTGTCGACTATGCGACAGCAAGTTGCTTGGTTATGACACAATCGTTAGCCTATTTTTACAAAAACGTCTGCCAAGGAGCCGTAACATGAGCTACAAGGTAATGGAGCCTTTTATACATTGTATTGTTTCTTTAGAAATAAACAATGGATGAATAGAGTCTTTAAACGCTTCAGGTGTAAAGTTATTCACTGTCAAGTGATGTCAAAATGAATGGCAGTCAATGGGATGCTAATGGCGGGTGATGGCTTAGTAGCATCAAAATGGCGCCATGGGAGCTACGCTTAGAGAGGAGAGGCTGATTTTGCACGGCTACATGTAAATGGGAATATTAGTGGAACATTCACTTTCATTAGCCAACAGACTGTTGCATAGTACAACAGACCGCCAGGGACGGAGCTCTGATCACAACTCCGGTGGACCATTTTAAAATCCTTTTAAAATCAATAGTAGTGCTAATATAGAGCTCACGCTGCTAATCAGAGAGAGAGAGGGAGGAGAAAACAGAGATTGTGAGCCGGGAAACAAAAACAACTAGCTACAACAGGATTAATTCAATTAAATGCGTAGATCTCATGCTCGTACACGGGAGGGGTAAAGTATGCACAGCGGGGCAAGGAGGCTTTTAATTGGTTCTTTCTAAGCAGACGGCGAGGCAGTGATTGGTGGGCGTTTTTACAGGATTTCACTCCTTTTTCAGAGCCTGTAAGTTATATTGCTGTCAGGGTTTACAGACCAGTTTTAAACTAATAGAAACAATTGTAAATTGGAAAAAGTTTCCGACCGTTCCCTTAATCTCTTAATCAAATATGTGTGAATGGTAATGCATGTACGTTATTAATCTGTGCTCAGCACCAGATGCAACTTTGATAATTGAACATGTGAAGCAGGTGGAAGGCTGGTGAGTCAAGCAGAAACATTCTGCAGCGTTCTGTGTGCAGCAGACTGAACTAGAATATAGTAAAATGTCTTGATGGATGACATTTAGCTAAGTTCAGTATGATAGGGGGAACTCTGTCTCTTCCTGTCTTTATCTATCTGTCTGTCTCTCTGTATTTTCTGCGTCTTTGCTCTGACACAATTACACTTCAGCTCCTATCAGCTCCCTGGATGCTCCACTGCATCTCAGGAATGGATGGACACACACACACACACACACACACACACACACACACACACACACACACACACACACACACCCACACAGGCACACACTGCAGAGTATCTCTCTTTTTGCAAGACATTCTAGGGTAGAATGAGTGGACAGGACTTCAATAATGCGGCTCCACATAGAATCACTACTGCACAGACTGTGCTTTATCAACTTTTTAACACTGACATTGGATGTTTAATCAAAGTAGCCTGCTGGGTAGGTTACTAACAGTAAGTCGAAGCTAACATAACGGAGTTCTCTGAAGCTTCAACTTACAGTGTTTTTAAAGTGGAGGACTAGAGCCTGCCCCACTGTAATCTACATTTGGAAAAATCTGCGTCAGTCGCACCACAACAAGCCTTTTAGGAATCAACAAACATTTTATTCAAATTATGAAATTTATCACTGATAACCACAACAATGTCATTGTAGGTTGTGTCTATTGTTCACTTTACATACTCCTCCACATCTCTTCCTTCCTTCCTTCCTTCCTTCGTACTTCCTTCTATCTTCTCCCGCACACACACACACACACACACACACACACACACACACACACACCACACCCCACACACTCTATCTCCAACTCCTCTTCCTCTTCCTCTTTCTTCCATTTCCTTCATCCTCTTTTGTGTGCTGTGGTCATTCAGGAGTTAATGATGTTCCTGCTAATGTGATCTAGGCCAAGGGCACAATGGACACACACACACACACACACACACACACACACTCACAATCGCACTCACCCACACTCTCACAGACGCGCACACACACACACACAAGCAGAAGGTCAATAGTGTGAGAGGGTCAGACAGATGGTCAAGTTAACAAACAGCAGGGGAATAATGTGTGAACGCCGTCCTCACACACACACACACACACACACACACACACACACACACATGCAAGCACATACACACACACATGCACACAAACACATGCACATACACACACACACGCACACAACATTACACTAGTGACATATCTGATTTTTTTTTATATACAGTATATCTTATAACTCCAGTTATGTTTCTATTCTGTACTAACAGTCTATTCTCCTTTGCCCCATCAGCAACATTCTTGCAGATTATCAGGGGCTTAAGATAGGGTATAATTGATTATAGTTCAAGTTCAATATTCACTTTTCTTTTAGCTCTTTGGTCTCCACCAACTCCTGAGGGAAATATCTCAGTCTCATTAGCTACCGAATGCTCCACTGTGTCACCCAGTTAACTGTGTCTGTCTGCTGTTTGGTGCTAAGCTAGCAGCGTACCGGCTGAAAACTGCTGTCTGCTGCGGCCGTAAGTAGTCTAATAGCTATGGGAACCCGAAAAGTCAGCCAGCTAACCAGTGAGCTGAAACTCTTTCTGAAGCCCCATTCATGTTCATCACCACGTGCGATTTCTTTCACACTGTCTTTACTTTACATTGTTTTTCTAGAAATATCAATTATTTCCTCTTTAACACTTGTGTTGTCTTCCCGTCAACCGTGAAACACTATTATCGTTTTTTTCGACATTTTTTCGTCACTTTTTCATTGTTGTGCGTGCTTTTAAAAAAAATTGTTTTTCCAAAGTTATTTGATATTTCTAATGTTGACATTTTCAGCCTTATTTCGAAGGCCCATTTTTTGTGGTAAAAAACTGAAAATGGGTCAAATTTGACCCGAGGACAACATGAGGGTTAGAGCCGCTGGAAACATCTTTTCAAATCTTCAGTATTTCTCTATAAATGTTTGTGACTAAATAAGATGGTTGATTGGTAACTTTTGAATGACAGTGCCCCCCCACCTCAAACCAGTGAAATGATCAAATCTGTTCTGACTTTGGCAAAAAAAATGTGTGTAAGTGTGAATCCCATAGTAATTAGAAAAAGCTAATTGATTGATTTTCAGGGCCTTTCAAAAACAAGATGAAAACATAAGATGAGGTACCTGCACCTGTTTCCAGTCAGCCTGACTCATTTCAGAAGCATGGATGCTAGGAGGCTATCATCAAGGTTATGATTCAAGAGAGTCTTTGATCTGCACTGAAAGCAAACTGACATTTCCACCAGCAGATTTTTCCATGCACTTCCATGAAAAACACAATAAATGGCTTAATGCTTTAAAGGTAAATCATGTAAAAATGCATGCCTCAGTAACATAGATTTGTTGTTGCGGTTTGCATGCTCACTCCTTTTAAGAGTTAGCCTAACGTCGTCATCCTCCGATTATGAGTCTGATACTGCTCTGGTGGGCTGTGATTATGGGGCGTGTTTCAAGACTGTATAATACAGTCTGTGGTTTCAACCGAACCAGGAGAGAAAATGCCTCTGCACTCAATTGGATAGACCTACGACCAATCAGAGCAATGGAGTATGTAATGTATGTGCAATTGGTTGTCAACAGGACTCAACTGCTAGCTACCGCTGATGTTAGCTACTGGCCGATGGCCCCGGCAGTTTGGAAAACGCAAATGACGTCACATCCATGTTACAGGCTTTACAGCATACATATATCCCTTGGATGTATCAGAAGATAATGCCATGTATGTATTAATAGAACACATGGTGAATTACAACCATTAGCTGTATCCAGTATTACGGCTACAGCACCTCGAGAGAACAGTCATATGAGCGTCCGCAGTGCAAGGCAACATGGGTGGGCGCAGTCCTGCGGGTCTCCTGGCGTTCATCGTTACCTAACTGTTGATCATCTGCCCATCACCGTATAAAGCCCACCCTGACAATTTGATTGGTCCTAACAGCTCTTGTTCGAGCATAGTTCCCAGCAAGTTCCCAACCTCAAATTGTTGCGGGCGGGGCCAGGTTCAGCTGGTATCCAGGCTATAGGAGTCAAAATCTAATCCTAAGGTTAACATGCTATACTTTAAAATGTGGGGCGGCCTACAGCTCACCTGGTAGACCTGTAGGCTCAGTCCTTGCCAGCGGCCCGGGTTCAAATCTGACCCAGGGCCCTTTGTTGCATGCCATCCCCCTCTCTCTGCCCCATTTCCTGTCTCTCTTCAGGGGGTATGTTAATATGTATGTAAGATGTACAGTAAGAGCAACACATATACAAATCAACAGCAGTACAAATGAAAAATCTTGAAGGGCCCGATCTGTGTTATGGTGTTGTGTCAGTTCGTGGACTTGGTTTGGGAATCAGAGGGGTGCCGGTTCAAGTCCATGTGGACCAAATCCATACAGTTGGGCCCTTGAGCAAGGTGTGTGTATTTTGGGCCCTTGTGCGACCCGAGTGTGAGAATGTAATTTCCCCCTTTGGAATCATTAATGTAATTTCTTCTTCTCCAGAGAGCCAGGCCTGCTGCTAAAGTGTCCCCCACATCTGGTCTCTGTAGCTGACCCTCACCCCTGACTTCTGACCTCTCCAAAAGTAAAGACGTTTATGAAATCACATCATGTTCTTTAAATGGATAGTAAAAACTGATCAATCTAACTGTCTCTTCTCTGCACATTACTATGTCTCTTTCTCAGAGCAGGTTTACTCATTTCTTTCATGTCACTACAGAGCTCCCTGCTGGTCATCAGAGGAACTCTCACTGGCTACAGCAGGGAAACATACATTCACAGACACATATGACATATGTTCACAGATATATGTTCACAGACATATATTCACATGAATGACAGAATTAGGTACATAAGAGAAAGACAAAATAAGGCTCCCCAGATCAATAAAACTGGATGTTGAGAAAAAGGGGGAAATTGTGTTCACACATCCGCCAAAATGATAAAAAGGTGAGTATAATTTACGTTTAATTATTTACTTCCCACTTCCAAAGATAGTATCATAACGTACGGCTGAATCCCATTTCTCCGTCTTACCCCTTCCCCTTCCCCTTCTCCTTGGTTGTACACCTAGCTCTTGTCCCTCGAAATCGAGTGGGAAGGCCCGGGGGTGAAAATGAATCGAGACAACACTATAAAGATAAATATAAAAACTTCTATTAACATAATTTATTGAGGAGTGTGATGTAATGCCTCTTTCTAACAGCAGAGGGCAGCATAGTTACATGTTGCTCAACAGAAGTCTTTACAAGCTCAATCTAAGAAATCCTTCATTAAGTGACATACTTTAATTACTTAGGCTATATCTAACACTTTTCTATTTTACGTTTCAGTACTTATTTTACTATATGTAACAAAACTGCGTAACTACTGTATTGTTATTAAAGTGCATTTCTATTATTATTATTGTATTATATTATAGCATAGCATTCTCTTCTATTTCTGCATGCTGCTGTAACGTGTAGCCATATTGGCAGTTAGATTGATCATAGCAGGACTTGGAGTTCCAAACTCATCTTCAGGCTAATCTATATCATCGACCTTCCTCTTCCAGGATTGCTCCGGTGCCGCAGGAATTTATGCCAGGTGCATGTCTTTTCGCCAATGTCCGTTTCCTTCCACTTTATTTGCGCTGGAGTTCTAAACTCCGGTGGATTTCTGAGGACTGTGGTTACCTGCTCCTCAGATCTCTGCAGGGTAAATCCAGACCGCTAGCTGTCCAATCGGAGTTTTCTCTCGCACGACTAAAGCAACCTTCGAACGTACACATGTTCCACCAAAACAAGTTCCCTCCCGAGGCTGTTTAGCTGCAGCTCTGTGCGGGCGGACCTTAGCGCCACCCATGGTTGTGATTGGTTTAAAGAAAT
Source organism: Etheostoma spectabile (assembly GCF_008692095.1). Taxonomy (NCBI): domain Eukaryota; kingdom Metazoa; phylum Chordata; class Actinopteri; order Perciformes; family Percidae; genus Etheostoma; species Etheostoma spectabile. The sequence continues at coordinate 20,976,704 of NC_045744.1, forward strand.
GCCAATAAACCAGAGCGTGGTTTTTCTCCCATCCCGAAATGCACATGATTAGCCAGACCCTCAAAATGTTTTCTGATGTTTTTTCCTGTTTTTTTTTTAAAGGCTCTGGAATAAAACACTAAATTTGTCCCAAACAGCTCGTGTCGTCTTGACAGCAAACAACCACACCTCCAATAATCTCCTAGAATTTGGCTTCAAATATTTGAGCAAGCCTGAGGTGTGTTTGACAGACACTCCTGACTGAATAGAAGCTGTATTCAAATGAGCTATCCTCCATATTTACTCAAACTTTAAGGATAAGGCTGGTGTTATATTTGTATTTTTTTGTTAAGTAATCCCATGAAATGTCTAAATCAACAATGTATTAGCCCGTCTCTCAAGTCTTTCTGACTTCCCTACCCTGTCTGTGGCCGTGAGCACATTCGTTCTTACTGAAGATGTAAAGTTTTAAAGGTTTAAAGGTTTAAGGAAGTTCAAAGTACAATTTCCCAAAACAACTGGACAATTTAGTTGTAATCAAACATCAGTCAAACAGAAGGAAATAGTGCATTTGTTGGGGACTTTTTTCAGCTGCAGATTAATGCATGTTTCATGCCCTAGTATCAAGTAGTAAGTATTTGCAACAGCAGGATTATATAATTTAAGTGAGATTGAGTCAAAATAAATTCATTGTAATGAAGGAACATGTCACCCTGTGCAGCAGTGGGACCCATTGATCTGTTTTTAATAGGAGAAATAAGAATGCTTGGGAAACTAAACACCAACTAAAATATCACCAGACATATCTTTTAATAACAGCATTAATATGTTCATAAGAATCAGGCTTCTGTTTCTCTTGGTTCAAAGTAGAAAAAAATTCTCCATTTAAATGCAGTGTTTCAGTCAGTGTTGTAGTTTATTGTTGCTTTACAGTAACAGTCATCAGTTCTCACAGTATGTTTCAGCTCAGTTTGACAGACACGGTACTTTTAATGGCATTTGCTACTATATTTTCAACATATAACAGGTTCTTGGACAGATATCTTAGGAAAAGGGATTCAAAAGTACTAAAAGGTGTTATATTACATGATTAAATGCGGGGTTTACCAGTCAGGTGCCAGCACAGTAATGGCAGTTTGTTTACTTCCGCCTACAACTCGGATTTGTCTGTAGTGTTGACTCAATTTTCAGAGTTACAAATACAGCTTGTTCTGTGTATTGAACTTGTGAGGGTGCATGTTTGCATTTGTTGCGTGCGTGCATGTGTAGGTACATCTGAGATTCATGCTTCCTCTTGTTTTGACAGAGGCAGAGACTGGTTGTAAAGCCTTTTTTTATCTAACTGGACACACACACACACACACACACACACACACACACACACACACACACACCACACACACACACACACACACACACACACAACACACACACACACACACACACACACACACACACACACACACACACACACACACACACACACACACACAAATACTAAAGACACACAGGCACAGGCAGGATGTTACACACACAGATACAGATACATATTCAGTAAGAATGAGAAGGGGAGAGACAGGTTAAGTGGAAGAGGACACACCTAAACACACCTACACACACACTCAAACTTAACCTATACCTACACACACACACTGAACAAATCATTCATTGAAGGTGTGAGATCAATAGTTTGTTCACCATCAGTCTGCAGCTGAGCTACAACCACATTAACTTTTTCTCTCTCCTTCTTTTTCCATTGCTTTCTTCACACCTTTTCTTCCTTCTCTCCTGTAATGAAAGGCAAATATGTATCAGATAAAAAAAAAAGGAAAGGAAAGAAGAAGAGAAACCACGTGCTTTACAGCTGGTTAAAACAGCATTAAAGGAGGAACTTTTATTGCTCCCTTGACTCTATTTCCAGTTACTACAGAAAAAGAATTAAACAGCAAAAAAGCGCTGCTCAAGAGAAATGTGTTCAAGCGTCTCTTTAACAGTTGATGATATTTCCAGTGGTACAGTATGACTGGAGACATGACACCAGTCATCAGTCAAATGAATAGAACTGTGAAGTGGGATATACTTCCTCTGCCTTCGTTCCATTACCTTTTCAGACTCACGGGACAACTATATAAATATTATGTAAGGCCTCACGCTACAGGACATTAGCCTGGTTCCTATTCATTGAGACCATTAATTAGAATTATTCTATAGGACTGGATGGTTGAAAAAACATGAATGTTCGGCCCTTGAAAAATTTAAAATTTAAAGTTAAAAAGTGTTTTGCCTTGGTATAATATAGACCTAAAAATTATGTATTATACAGTTTATTTAACTGTGTATATTACAGTATGTTGAAGACAAATCCATGTCTAAAGGGTTTAAACCAGGCTTCTCGTGTGGAATTAGGTACCTACATAAGAACAATTGGGCCCAGCTCTCTTATTAAGCCTCTCACAAAGTTACCGGTAAAATACCGGGTTAACCTTCCAACACTTATGGATGCTCTAAACTCAACAGAAGATGTGGAAAGTAATAATTATGGGAGGCCACAAGAGATTGCCGTTACTATGGACGTAAATATAAGTAGTAATTGCTGCTTGGACAAACGACTTAAGGGACATGTTTCCCGGTGAGGACAGTCTTCCGTGGCTCTATGGATGGCTGTCAGTAGGTCGGCCGTTCCACTTATCAAAGTTTTTTACAGACATTAGATCAGTCCCCAGAGGATGTATCCAACTGAATGGTGATTGCTGCACTTTTCTTCTAGCGCCACCATTTGCAAGGTTTTTAGTAAAATACCTCAACAAGTATTGACATTTATGTTCCCCTCAGGATGAATTGTAATACCATTTAATCTAGCTACAACTCAAAATGTCCACCCAGCTTGCGCTCCCTTCTCTCCCCCCTTGCGTCTCGTTCCCAGGTCTTAACTCAGGTGGGTTTGTGCTGGTGGGACCAGTTCAGTGTCCGTTTACACCACAAACAATGGTGCTATGTTCTTTCTCTCCTTTTCTCCATGCCCTCCTGTGTCTCCTCCTCTTTCATCCCCCTGGCATTCTCAGCTCCATTCACCACAGTACCCTTCTTTCTCTCTCTCCTGTCAACACACTTCTTCCCTCCCTCTGTTTTCCCTGTTCCATCTAAGCCTTCTGTTACTCTCATCTCTCTGTTCCTTGATATCAACTACGTTCGAGTCAGCTTAGATATTTACTGGCAATCGGTGGTATCAGAGGGTTGTGAAAACTATGTCAGAATGCGCTTCATGAAGAACTCTAAAGGAGAACTAACTTCTGCACTGTGTAGTCCGTCCTTCAGAGGGTAAACACTATTTAGGTTTTCATAGTTTGGGGTTGAAACAGCAAAAAAAAAAAAAGCTGTATTCAGTCAAATGGAAATTAGTCATTTATAATAAAACCAGCACACTAAACAACTGCATTAGTCATTATTGTGATCATAACTTCTAAAATACCATGACTGCATGAAAACACCCTCTTGCAGGTTTTTCCCCTCTCTTGTTGGCATTGTAGAGTCTGCAATGAGGTAACTAATCTTCTTAGTGAAGGGGTCATCTGTTAATCAAGGACTTTTACTTTTATTCTACTCTTGAAAACTGTTTAATGTCCTGGAAGTTCTCAGAGACGGTTGTGTTGCAAACTGGGAGTTTGAAACACATGGGCTTTTACTAGTCAGGGAAGGTTCAACTAAATGTGCTGTTGACTTGGACTCTAAACAGGGATCCAGCAATTTTGAACCTACACCCATCCGGATGTTCCTGCTTCTGATGCTTTTCTTTTTTTCATCCGAAGTGCAAACCAGCTTAACGGCGAACGACCACTTTTTTGAACTACTCCGATCCCCAAAGTGAATTTCCCATCCATTAAACCCATTGACGTTTCACAAAAAACTTATATAAAGAGTTTTATATACAGTGTGGATATAGGCCATTATATGCAATAAACATTGGTAACAGTGACCTTCCACCAATCAGAGACGAGTCACTCTTAGGTTTGTGTGTAATGTAGTACTTCTCCATATCATTGTGAATAAAACAAGGTTGACATTATCTACAGAACCTTACTGTTGAACTCTATGGAGTACAGATTTAGAGAAAGAAGACCTAAAACCAGGACTGTGAAAAATGATTTATATTGAAGTCAGTTGCTACACCAGGGTCAAATTAGATAATTTACTGCATGAAGGATATCTGTGTTCCTCCTGTCCCTGACATAATGTTGTGTACCAAGGCTAACTGATAGTAATGCAGGAGTGTCAGATTGAGAAGAATAAGCAAGAAGAACCTAGTTGGGTTACCAACATTTCTTTGCAGGCCTTTGCTCATCTGTTTTTCTACATATTACCATGCCGGCATGTTGAAGTAACATCAAATATTCAATACCCCCAAAAAGTAAGAAATGTCACAAAGTGTCATTGTCTCTCTTTACCCTCCACATCTCCGCTGAGGTCAAAACGTTGTGCCCTGTCTTCCTGCCGCAGTGCTGCGGAGCTAAATCTGGGATCCCTCTATACACTACATACTGTATATGGGTTAGTCCCAGATTAGTAACTGAAATGGGTTAGCTCTTCCAGTGGGGATGACCCACTACACTGTGGTTTCAGAGGACCCGAACACCTCAGGGACAGCATGCCTGCTTCCATTTGAAAGAAAAAAAAGAATTGTGAGGAAATATGCTGAACTAACTAAAAACACAGAGAACAGTGTTTGGTGATAACTTCAGCAAATGCTGGTCAGTTTTTTATTTATTTACACATTTATTTGACTAACTATTTTCCGGATCTTTGTCATGTAGATGCTTTATTAAAGCTGCTCTATCAGTGTTTTATATTGACAGTGAAACAAAGTACTACATGTTAAGTGAACGATGTTATTATGATGAACCCAACTCTGCAGTGTCCCTCACATTTACAGAACATTTCAGCGTTTTCAGCTCAGTGTTTTGGGTTTACTCCCACCGCTCCCATCAGCATTATGTTTCAGTAAAACATTGAGAAAGCGCCGATAAAACCACTACCAGAGGACAGACGCAGTTAGCGACCATAGCCTGTACATAGAAATGGACGACACGTCTCCACTGCCTCTCATAGTACAAAAAGCCAAATCAGATCATCAGAGAAATGAACACTAGAACAAAAATCTGTGTGTTAATGGCAACCTTAAATGACAGAAACAGTATTTGGGAAACAAATATTTTGAGATTTTGTTTTGATTTTTTAGTGTGGCCCATGTCCAATCCCCAAGTCTGGCATTGTCAAAGGCTCGGCTAGTCCACACAGTATTCCAAGATAGGAGAAAACGTGCTCTGGTTTGTTGGCATTTCTTTAAACCAATCACAATTGTCACTAAGTGTCGGACGGAGCCACGGTGCCACTGCAAAATAGCCGCGGGAAAAACTTGTTTTGGTGGAACGTGCGAATGTTCAAAAGTTGTTTTAGTTGTGCAACAGAAAACTCAGATTGGACAGATAGTCTAGCTAGCTGTCTGGATTTACCCTGCAGAGATCTGAGGAGCAGTTAACCATAGTCCTCATAAATCCACCAGTTTAAAATTACGACACAAAGAAAGCAGAAAGTAACGGACATCTGGCCGAACAGAGCGCGATCCGGCGGACTTTCTGGATATATATAAAACTGGATATAGACTACCAATCTGCTAACATAAAGGGGGCAGGATTTATGTAGATAGATAGATGTAGTGGCTTTACTTATACAGCCTATGCATCTAGCCCATGTTAGCGACTAGCTGGTGAACGTTGTGGAGCATTTAGCTTCTAAAGAGCTTGATATTTTCTCTGGAGATGGTAGAGACCAAAACCAGAGCAAATAAACTTACATTCATCAGGTGGAAACAAAATGAGTCCAGAAGAATGCTGTTCTATGTCTGCTGGATGTCTAAATAGGCAAGGGCTAACCATAAAAAAATATATTACTTCTACTTTAAATATCCATGATCGCATACACAAATTTTTTGCATTTGTTGACACATTAAAAGGGTTAAAAGGTTTTACTGTGTAATGTTATGTAGTGGCCTATGACACTTTAGTGATGCAGAACAGGGTGGATATGAGGCAGCAATTAAGCTCACGACCTAAAGCTCATGAGAAGATTTTTTCCGTTAAAGTGGTCTGGAGCCCTGGCTGCTAATGTATCGCAGGTTAAAACAGGACAGAGCTGGACTTATTGCAACACTGTTACCTTCTGCACTTGTATCTGTAGGTCCCATAGTTTTTCAGAGTTTGCAGTGGAAAGTGAGAGTCACTGAAAGGCGGCACGAACCGTCCGATCACTGAGGGGCTGGGTGGGACGGAAGTTGTCGCCCAACATCCCATCATTCCCTTCCAGTAGCTCCGCCCCTTTGACATGGGACCGCAGCCTCCGAAACTCTTCAATCTGAAGAAGAGAAAGGATCTCATTTTAGAGGCTGAACTAGGTCACAGCTCCATATCTCAAGGCTCCACACGTAACAGTTTTATCTATGGCAGAGTGAAAAAGTGTCTGAAACCTGTGCAGTGATTTTCATACAATCTGGTCCATACATAACAAGACATCATGGTTGCTTAAACACACAGCGTTTGCCCTTGGCTTTCAATAGATACACAAGATCATTTAAGTACTTCACATACTTCAAATATTTGCTCTACACTTTTCTTTTCAGGCTGTTAGACGTTCAAGTTATAAGCTTCTAGTGCAAAGCAAAAGGAGCCAGCTTGGGGTATAAAAACAGAAGACTGGGACCCATTAGGCGTCAGACAAAGATCTATAATGATACAATGACTGTGTGGGAATGAAATGTGATAATCTGAAGACAGATGACACTTTTCATAAATGTGGAAACTCAGTCAATACAACTGTTGTAAGAGTATCTTTCAATTCTTTACGAGTGCAGCATTTGCTTACAAAAAAGCATGGCGTGTTCTTGCTCAGACCAAAAGGATCAGAACTGTGACAGAAAGGATCCACAATCTGACGTCCTGTTAGTGTGTAAACCACCACCATCGGCCAAAATAACATGACAAACGTCTGTTCCTGTGTGCTGTTGGCTAACAGAAAAAAAGGATGTATAGCCCACAGTCAAAGTACAAAACACGTAGGCATAGAAACACTTGAATACCTGCATGCACATATGCATTGTGTACCACACACACACACCACACACACACACACACACACACACACACACACACACCACACACACACACACACACACACACACACACACACACACACACACACACCACACACACCACACACACACACACACACACACACACACACACACACACACACACACACCACACACACACACACACACACTTGCAGCTGTCAATAATAGCTGGATGTTGGAGGTGTGTAGTCTAGGAAAGCCGGACCAGCAGTTTTAAAACACTTCTTCTGTTGTTCATATTCCTTCAGCTGTAGGGTCATGGCTTGAACCTGATTCAGAGACTAGGCTCCTACAGTATTCACAAAGAAGTCAAATAAGGTAAGTATTTTTTTTTACTCACTTTCCCAAAATCGACCTTTTCTAAAAAATGTATACATTTCCCAGAATGAACATGATACATATATTTTGAGATTACGTCTGATTTACACTTCCTGATTATTATCTCAGATGGCCATCTTGAATATCTAGAATTCCACTTGGAAAATGAATCCATAGGAAAAAGGATGCTCCTTAAAGCTACAGAACCTGCCGGAGAACCATCATGTTTTAAGTTTTCTTACATCCAAGGGAATATGAAAAATTGCAAGCTGATTCTGCATATTTTTAATGGTGCCAATATGACTAAATGCAAAGAAATTTATGCTTAAAAAATGTTGTAGCTCACAGTAAAAATCATTTAACCCCCCCAAATTCCTTGGGTTAAGGTGGGGGGGACAGGGTTTGCAGTTGTCTGAAGTGGGCAGACACTTTGAAAACCCTAGACTATTCTCTAATTTTTTGTTTGTTAAATACTGGGTAGTTTTGCCTCTTTTGGCTACAAAAGTGCTTAACGATTCTTTAATTTAAATGTATTTTTAAATTAAAATGAAGGGGAAATCCCTCTTCAGTTGAACTGAACAACAACCTGTAACAACACTGCAGAGAGCATTTCAACCCTTTTAATTGCTTAACCCAACATCTGGCCAAGGAACAATTGTCAAAAAATGATCCTCTTGGCTGACATTTACAATGATGGGGATTATTGTGCATTGTCCCTGTACAAAATAATGCGAAATGTTACAAAGGCATCCCTATTAGTGGACGGACATTGCCTGAGGCAGGAGGACACCCAAAAGTCGTTCTTCCTGTTAGCATTTCAAAGGATCAGCATGCCAGAGGTCAGCATGAATGAAAGCCAAAAATAAATGTCAAAGGATTAACCATCATCATTCTTTACAACAACCTGCTTGAAGAGAGCCATGAGTCAGAGGCTGAATTAAAGGCAATGTGACAGGCTCATTGATTTGCAGTGAGTATAAAGGCATCCTGTACTGTGTTGAATGCCAGAGATCCTCAGGTTAGTGGCCCTTTGTTGTATAAAAGCCACAAAAGGGCCATTGGTTATAGGTACAGCTTGGACGGGACGCAAAACACAGAACAGAGATGAAACCAGGACAGTACAGGTTTTTAATTTGCCAGATGACTACATGCATATGAAAAGTAATTTAATTGCTTACATTAATACAGCTAAGGTTAGCTATGTGCGTTAAGCCTCTAGCACAGATGAGCAGCAGGCCACAGAGGTCTGGGAAGCTTTCTAACACCACCCGCCCAATGTCTTCAACCCCAACTCACGCTGACGCAATACATTTATTAGACATCACACAGCTCCCTTCGGAGCTATTTTCATACTTTACATGCAGTAGTACTACTACCACACACCTGCAAACAGACTCAGTGTGTAAAATGTGTGTTTGAGTTGCCCTTTAAAAGACTACAGACGGTATATGTGTGTTTTACCTGTGACTGTGAGATGGTGAGAGGGTAGCGGTAGAGAATCCAGGTCACACTTTCACTACAAGGCGGGGTGGTCAGAGATCCTTCATACACCCAGTAGTCTCTCAGCAAAGGGTCTGAGGGCAGATTAAATATATGTATGACAAATTGCTTTAAATTGCAAACAAATTGTGTCAGTATAAGTTGTAATAAACAATCCAATTTTCTGAAATGGCAAGATTATTTTACATGTTAGCACTAATGAAATGGGGAATTAAAAAGTGGGTAGAGTAGGTGCTCCACTCAGTTATATACAGCGTTTTGGGTACCAATTATCTTTAAACTAGTCATTAAAATGCCTGTGCTAGGGATGGGCTACATTAACTGGTTGTATTTTAAATCCAGTTCCAATTTAAGAAAATACCTAGATTCGTTGAACTCTGACAATAAATCTCTTATTAAAAAAAATCTCTCTTGGGTGATGGGTTATGATGGTACTAACCCAGCGACACAGGACGGACTGAATATGACAGACTGCCTTTAGCGTTTCAAAGTGTCCAAACTTCACTAGCCTGACGTTGTCATGCTCAGATTGTAGTCAGAATATGAGTCTGATTCTGTTCTATTGGGCTGTGATTATGGGGGGTGTTTCAACCGAACCAGGAAAGAAAATGCCTCCGCACTCAATTGGATAGCAACAGCGTGTGTGACGTATGTTGAACTTTTGCCGAATCCCGTAGAAAGGACGACAGAAACATCTTTGCGATCGACAAATGCCTTGATAGCAGTTCTCTGTTTCTCTTTTAAAATGAACGCGCTGTCGATATCGTCTATAACAGAAGCGATGGCAGAATCTACACACCTCAGTTCTCCAGCGGCAGCCATCTTTGTTGTAAACAAATTCAACCCAAGCGCTCTTTGGTGACGTGGTTGATTACGTTACTGTTGATCATCTGTCCATCATTGTGTAAAGCCAGCCCTGACAATTTGATTGGTCCAAACAGCTCTGGTTCGAGCATATTTGCTCCACAACAGATCAAGTCCAGACCGAACTTCCCGAAATAAAATGTTGTGGGCGGGGCTAATTTTGGCTGGCATCCAGGCTAGCACTTCACCAAAGCCAACCAAAACAACTGCCAAATGACATAGGCCTATTTGTGAGAAGGTTGTCACAAAAAGTGGTGAATGACAAGTCCCTGCTTTAATATGTTTCTACCACCCATTATGTTAAAGTAATAACTTGTGGTCCTCTGCCTCGGCCTACCGCTTCACCCAACACACCAGTTCGTGAAATGGTCACGTTACTTTCATTCACTGATTTGTGTACATGTCACGATTTTCTTGTTTATTACGTGTACATGTCACGTGACACGTCACATTCTGTGAACTGAAGCAGCTGCATACAGCAGTGATTTGCCTTTAGGAAATGTCAAGTGCAGATAAATCAGCAATTTTTTATCTGACATTTGCTGAATGATAAAGTAGAACCGCAGCTTCTACAGCTTCTGCAGCTTCTACAGCTTCTGCAGCTTCTACAGCTTCTGCAGCTTCTACAGCTTCTGCAGCTTCTGCAGCTTCTGCAGCTTCTACAGCTTCTGCAGCCCGTCCTAGTAAGGAGAAAAAAAACATTTTCCATCGCAGCAGAAAAACAAATGAGTCAGGACAGTGTTAATGAATGTCAGAGAGATGTGGCAAAATATTTGGTGAAGCTCTACACCCTTTCAGCAGAGTAATGTCCCGGGTTTAGGTGTGCTACTGAGTGAAATGAAAACAGTATACGTTTTCTAAAGGTTTTCTTAAAGTTGTCTAAATTCCACACCAAACAAACCTACCTAAAAAGATTCAATAAACAATTTTAAAGAGTTCAGATTCAAAAAAACAGATACATATATGCTCTCAGCCCAAGTGGTTCTTCTGGTCGGCCTACCATCTTCACCCGCTACGCAGCCAGCCCTCAGTTGCCACCAACTGCTTGCAACCAGTTCTTCAGAGACTATTAGTTAATAAAAGTTAATAACATTATGCATGTAGTGCCACGTCATTGTGTTTATTTATCTTGATTGTTATATTTTACTATTTAAATTTTTAGATTTCTGTTTGTCTGTGATGTTTGTCATATTGAGAGCTGCTAAACTGGGTTTCAATGACAACAACCTGTGGCCCTTTGGTTGGGTATCATCCCCACTGTCACTATCGGATAAAGGGGAAAGCCCCCCCAAAAAATCTTAAAAAACAATGACAAAGATCTGTTCTATTCTAGTTTTTCATACTGAATCCATCTCTGCCTCCGTCTCAGCATTTTGGGCTCCAAACACTAAAACTCAAAACGTAACGGTTTCGTATATTCATTTGAAATCAAATACTTTTCTGCTCACCAGGTAACAGAGTGTTGGGGTTGAAGCAGGGGATTATCTTGCTCTTCCCCTGATGGTAATACAGCAACACAACATCAATTATTGTATTAGTGTACCATGTCATTTAACAGTGTGATTATACTCCATTATTATCTAACATCTTACATTGATGTAATAAATGGTCATCTGTTTCAGACTTGTTCTCACCTTGTACTGCAGGTCCTGTAGAACTTCAGTGATGGCCTTCAGACCCAGATGCTCCTTACCAATCTGATAAAAGCACAAGACGTTTCCGATTTCAGTGGGCAGTCAGTTGGTGGCCACAGTCCTCATTAATGTATCTGAACAGTGTTTTTAGTGACAGCCTTAAAGACGTTGACAGAATGTTATAAAGAATATATTAGTTTTTATCTGCCATCTACATACAGGAAGTAAACAGGAAGCAGAAACTAAAGGGGCTGTCAAAAACAGGACGTGTGAGGTTTATTGTGTTAAAGGTGCCCTGCCACACAAAACCATTTTTACTTTACAGTGCATTTTTTGAAATATGTCAGGTCCATATGTGTTTATGTTTTGTCGTGAATGTAAAAATGAACTGCTACCTCCTCTGTCAGGCCAATTACAACAGCTGGTCAGTCTGACGTCATTCTGCCTGAGCTCATTCCTATTCATGAGCTCGCCCAGTTGCGCTGGGTAAAGGATACTGATAGCCAGGCTCTCATTGGCTAGCTGAGCAGAGTCAAGCTTAATTAATTAAAACCTGTCACAAATCGAGCTGAGCCTTCCTGCAGGTTTCTACACCACACTAGAATGGCTTGTGACAAGGTAACCAAGGCATTTTTTCCACAAAAAAATGTTACAGAGTCCATGGTAGAACTTCAGACATTACCACAAAGTAATGAAATACGTGTGGCAGGGCACCTTTAAGAGTGTGTTCTCAGGACCTCAGGGCCAGATGGTGTCTTTTCCCTGGGCTGGTGTGACTCAGCTCTCTCCCAAAGTGATGTTATTTCCCGAGGTTTGACTGGTTTCATTATTCATTTTTCTTAGCAGGGAGACTAAGGACCATTTCAATGAAGCATAGGAATTGGTGGATTTCATAAGAATGTAGTGGAAGGTGTTTTTCAACTTGTGTTATACTTATGAATGCAAAATGAATGGAGGGATTTCTTTTTACAAAAGTATGCTGTCAAGCACACATAGTTGTGCTCCAAAACGTTACACTCAGCTGCAGTTTATCGGGTGCACCTAGCTGAAACTAATGTAGTCTCATACACCAGCCCTGCAATCCTTCCTTCATGAAGGTCAGTTTTTGTTGAAGCAGTTTCAGAGAACTCTTAATTCAATTTTCTTGTAATTTTGGAGGCCAACGTTTGTGCTGCTGTTGATTTGTATGGTGTTATAATGTGGGAGGCCCAACTCACTGATACACCAGTTACTGAGAGGGTGCCCACCTGATCGCCCTGTAGACTTGGCTGCACTCTTACATTTACACAAGTTTGAAATTCAATAACAATATTTCTTTTTCTTTGGTAAGACAGGTATACTGTACAATATTAAATACATGTACTATGTATTGGTAACTGTTACTTGTTATAGTATAGGAAGGAAAAACATAGGACCCAATATACAGTTTGATTATTCAGGTTCCAAAGCAATACAAACTAGAAAAACTGAGTGAAATTAGGCTGATGATTTAGCCTACGATGAAAATACTTTTGATCTCTTGGAAAGACAAAAAAAGTCCAGGGTGCTCAGGAAGTTCAGTCAGATGTTTGAAGGTGCTCTTTGGGGTTGTGAATTCATTTAAGTATATAAAAAAAGGAAATCCAAGGCACTCTTCTTCAAAATGATTTAAAAAGCCTTTACTTTACTGGCTATTTCATAATGAAGAAGAAGAGTGCCTTGGATTTATTTTGTTTCTATATTTTGATCTCTATTACATCGACACTGTAAACCGTCTATTGTGATGTGGATGTTTACCTGCACAAAAAGAGCTATGATGAGGACTCCATTCTTCATCCCAAGAGCGTCCTCCAGAGTGTTAAACAGAGTGCTGTTCCAGTGAATCAGATGGAGCTACAGAGAGACAGAGACAGAGAGACAACAGAACACAACCTGTGTTTGAGAGGCCATTGTAGGGACAGGTGTAACAGGTGTAGGGAACAGTAGTTTGTAAGAGAGTGACCCATCAGCTGGGGGTGACTGAGGGCTTTCTATATCTATCTAATGTCAAGATCCTGTGGACGTGGAGAAAGGAGTACAAAACTTCTACCAGGAAATAAGGCTGGGCAATATATTGACATATCGACATTAAATGAGGGTAGATATTGTCTTAAAATTTGGATATCGTAATATGACACAAGTGTTGTCTTTTCTGGTTTTAAAGGTGGCATTACAGTACAGAGATGTCATCTTACCAGACTGTTCTAGACTGTTCCAGCTATTTTCCTTCACCCATTAATCATTGTACACCACATTATTGATGATTCATCAAAACTCTCATTGTGTCAACATTTTGTAATAGCACTGGTAATCAACCCTACAATATCGCTGCAATATCGACATTGATGTATTTAGTGAAAGATGAAACACGGAAATTTGCGAGCCAGACCAGGCCACAGATCTGTTCTTGATAAGACTGAAAGCTGCCATGGTAATTATCTTACTCTAATGTAGAAACAGTGGAAAATGAATACATCAAATCTCAGATCTCTGAGCTGTCAGCCTCCTTTTCAGTGGTTTCAGCTCAGAGTTCCCATTGAGCAGTGATTGTTTTTTAACTGAAATACTTTTAAAATATGTAACCTTGCCCTATAAAACATTCCTGGTGGAAACAAATATTTAGCCCTTTTACTTTCAATGAATATAAGACTGGCAATATTTTATATTTTGGACAACAAATACAATAAAAAAAGACTACAAAATCTACAACCACTTTTGCTTTACTCTATTATCTGAAGGGTATATGTCAATGCCAGAAGACTGTCTCTTTAGTCTTTTAGAGTGCTTTGAAAGTGGGCATGGCCTCATTTGTGTGTGTGTGTGTGTGCATGCACTACCTCCATAGGGAAAGCCTTGAAGTTGACAGTGTGCTCTGATCCTCTCTGGTTCTCTTTGCCCCAGTGGAATCGAACCTCATGAAGCTCATACTCATGATCACTAGGCAACGGACCCCCGGTAACCACTGACAACAGCACAGGAAACCCAAGGCATTGTGGGCAAGCACACACAGGAAGTAGAAGACAAAATAACAGTAAGAAAAGTTGGCCAGTGGGCTAGATTTGTCATTACATAAAAAAGCATGAATGTGTCACTATCCCCTAACCCATAGTGATTTCTATTGACATGTTGTCATGTCCCCTAGGAGTTACCTGACTTGGACTTGAGAATGATGCGGACGGTGTGTCCGTCGTTGATGACCTCACAGTCTCGACAGACCACATAGTTTGGTGATAAGCCGACATCCAGGAGGGACGGGTCATACTGAGCCTCCCTGGAGTTTAAGTTAATGGGAGACTGGTACTCGCCGTTGGCTGCTGGGAAAAGGAGTCCCCATTCTACACCTGAGTAAAAAAACAGGCACACACATATTACATGTACCATACATGTCAGGTCTTAACCAAATAGTTGTGGTTCTAAAACTGACTTTATTAATTGTATCATGTTGTATCAGTCACTGGGTCAGGAAAGTGTGGCAAGCCACTAACATCCATACAGAACTTGAGTACTCTTCAGTACTTTCTTTTTGCCCCTTTACTTGACAGAGACAGTGGATAGACAGGAAATGGGGGAGAGAAAAAGAGGGGATGACACTAGAGTGCGAATCGGGCCGGATTTTTCTGTCCGAGCCCAGCCCGCGTCCGACAGAGCAGTAACCGAACCCAACCCGAGCCCGACAGGCATTAAGATATTTATGTCCGAGCCCGACCCTAGCCCGACACAGTAAAATCGCATTTGTTTCTCATACTAATGACACATGTACGTTTGTTTGTGTGGAAAGCCCGCTTTCATTAAGCAATTGTAGGAAGGCATTGGAAATGTCAACAGATGAGCGCATAAATGCACACGGGGCAACAAGCGCCATTACCTACATAATAAGCTGTTTAAAATTCAAAATGTTCAATGCCTTATCGCGCTGATGTGACCGAGCCCGACCCGAATCCGAGCATCCTTTCTAAAAATCTGTTCGAACCCGGCCCGGCCCGTCGGGTACCGTCGGGTCCCGTCGGGCTCGGGTCGGGTATCCATCCTCTAGATGACACCCAGCAAAGGGACACAAACCCTGGGCCATGGCAAGGGACTCAGCCTACATGGGGCGCATGCTCAACTGGGTGACCAGAGGCCACCCGACAGACAGAACTTGTGAGATTCTGCATGTGGTCTAGCTGTTGCCTGTTTAACTGCTCATTAAACAGCAATGTCTCATGTTTTATTTCTGCCTACATGTTAAATACACACATACATTGTCTAAATTTTGTGAAACAGCTTTACTAACAAAGGCAGCTGGCTATTTTGACCTTCCTCAATTGTCTAAATATATTACAGAGCTGTACTGCTGCATAAAACAGTCCGAGATTAAATTGATATCATTTGTCTGGTACAAGTCAGTAAAATAGAGAATTTTTTAAAAGCCACCGTACTCCTTTAAGATTAGTTTACTAAGTGCTGACTTTATGCAAGACATGTTTCTTTGTTTAACTAAGTTGTGTATTGCTGCTGAAGTTCCTCCTCTATTTACTCTTTAAAATCTAAACTACATTTTCTTTGGGTTTCCATAATCTGGACATTGGTTATAATTGTGTAGGTCAAATTTTAGTTGGGCCCAAACCGTCTGGGTTGCTGGGCACTTTGTTCTTGATCTTTAAGAAAGTATTTTGACATAATGAAGACCAGGAGATGTGATTGAAAGCTCTGGGAAGTGGACTGGAGTTGTATTTTCTGAGTGCTGTATGCACAGTAGAGAGACAGAGGGAGAAAGGGGGAAGGGAAACAAATTCAAGCAGGTTGTGCTTGAAGAAAGAGGGTCAGCCTCACTGGGGCTTAACACTGTGTTCCCTTTACCTCGGAACTCGGAAGCCGTACCTGGAAATGACGTCACACCCGAGTTTAATGCGTTTCATTTACAAGTCGGAAACAACAGCTACAACAAAAACAAACGTGGGGTTAGCTTTAGCCAGATTAGCCATTGTTTATTAGCAATACCAGTTGAGAACGCAGTCGGCTGTTTTTTGTGCATAAACAAACTGCTTTGACAACACGTCAACAATCAGAAGTTGGACAGGCCTGTGTGTACGACTGATTTAGTGACACACAAATATGACAGAAGTGCTGATACCTGCACGCGACTACAGCTTTTACTGCTATTGATGCGCAGGGCCCCAATGCTGGATTTAGCTCGTGGAGTACTGCGAGGCTGTCCGAGCACCAAGCTCGGAATTCCGAGGTCATGGGGCGTTTTCCGACTTTGACCTCGGAAAATCCGACTTCCGAGTACAAATGGAACGCACTATAAGACTTGGCAAATTATTGTATGAGCATAAATATTTTTTAAAGGAATTGAGACATTGTATCAAATATCTTTTGTAATATCAACATCATTTTCGACCAACACCGACAGGGCATGAAAACTCTTAACTCTTAGTTTCAGAGTGTCATTCTGTTGGTAGAGAGTGAAACAGAGTGGAGAAAAGTGATACTAAAAGGTACACACTGTTCTAGATTCACTTCAGCTTCTTGCTGACCACATTCACAGCACAATGAGAACATTGTTAGATGAGTTGGACTTAATTTGTTTTTAAAAGGAGGAAGCAAACACATTTAGAAAGTATCGTGTTCAAGAAAGCCCAAGTTCACCCGTGACCCTCCAAGGAAATGAACTCAACCCCTCACGGTGCGCCTTTCTACAGCAACTGCAGCAGAGACTCACACTGCAGGCTGCAGACAGGCGGACTGTTCTCTCCCTGGCACAGAGGGCTGAGGGGACCCATCACATTCCCTCTGTCCTCAGCAACTACAGCCTTCACAACAACTCACTAAAGCCAGGGAGGGTTTCACTGCGGGTTACAAGAGGGGATGAAAGGGCTGAGCCTGATTTAGTTGGTTCGTGTGTGAAATGAGAAGGCACTAGCAGCAAGTTGTTGAAACCTAGTCCAACCACTACCAGGTTGGTTTCTGTTCCACCAGGGTCTGGCTCTTCATGTATTCATGCATCTACTGTACAAGTCTTTGCCATAGGTGTGTTGGATCGCATGTTTTTTTAGGCCTGTCCTTTCTTATTATGTTTCCATATTGACAGGAGATTGCCAAAATCACAGAAATCATTATTGGCACATGATGAATATCTCTATTAAAAATGTATGGCTGTTATAAAAATGAATAATTTAGAGGATTGTTTCTTCCAGCCTTGGTGGAGTTGTGTCCTCTCACTGTGCTTTAGTTGCATTTGATAGTTCATATCCTATTAATGTGTGGGCTGTAGTCTTTCGGAAAGAATCATAAAGTACTCTTTGCATTCTAGTTAATGCCTATGTTCTTTTATGTTCAACTAATGACCTCACATTGTAATCCCTTACAAAGTCAGTTCTTCCAATGTAGTCCATTCTAATGAATGAATAAATGAAAGTTGAATTGGCCCTAGGGGAATTTGCTTTGCACATCCAAAACAGTACATAGTAAAATATTTAAATAAAAACATGAAAGTCATGAGAAAATTCATTAAAAAAGCATCCATCGGCAATCAATCAGCAAATCAATAAGAGACATCACCATTTCAGACAATGTGGTCAGAGCATGTTGAGCAGCTGAATGCTAAGTGGGGCAAAGGATGTGATGCCTCTTTTAGTCCACATCCCCAGCATGCTATACCTTCACCCTGAGGGTAAATGGCCATATGAAGACTGTATAAACTTATTATATTAAGTGTCCTGCAGAAAGTCTTAAATGTCCCATGCACAAAATGGTTTTCTGCACGATAGAATGTAAAGAATAACCATTTAAAATCACTTCACACGTTTTGTAAATACTGTATACCTGCGTATCTGTTTCAATGGACCATCCAATTACTTTTTTTCTCTATTAATGAAAACAATACTTTTAGGACAAATGGTTTCCACAGGACACGGGTGGTATTTGCAAGCCATACATTAGTGTCTAATTCATGCCTCTGGGTGTTACATATCATTCAGTATACTCACAGTAAGAATTTCACAGTTCAGTATCACAGCACATCCCTCGATGCTCAGTAAAGGCAGTAATAGAAAGAAGACAGAGTGAACCAACACAAACTAAATTAACTCATTTCATCGTAAACTGTATCCATGGCAGCAAGTTTAATAGCTTTCTGCTATACTTGTGTCAGTGAAAATCTGACAATCCAAAAATATATATATATATATATATATAATGTGTTTGAAAGAAAGTTGAAGTAATAATTGTATTCTAATAAGCCCACATCTGACATAGGATTTGACTTTAAAAATACAGCCTGAGCCATCAGCCCCTCCCACTTCTCAACTCCATAAAAGAGATGATTGACCTCCATTACCTGAATTGTAGGATCCAAGGAAATCTAGGCCTCTGCTACTGTACATCTACTTTAGCCATTCTGTTTTAGTCGTTTTGGGATGCTCACCTTTATAAAAGGTGCAACTGTAAATTGCTGGAATACCCCTTTAATTCCATCACAGATCAAGTGGTTTCAAGAGATTCATGACGGCAAAACTGTCCGGTCCTAATGAATAATTCTGTGGTTTTATTACCCTTAAGACTCTTGTCTTGATTTTAGCAACACCTTTGTGGATATAGCACCGAGCTGGCTGATGTTTTGCACTCAGTGCTCTCCACATAATGGAGTTGATTCAATATTGATATTCATTTCAAACAAACTAATGTTGTCGCTTTGAAGTAAAGTGCATCTACTCTACAGCAGAGGAACACCCTCGTAACTGTTTAAAACAGCCCATTTAAAAGCCTTCGTTAATAAAACGTTAGATGTGTTAGAGCAACCTGTAAGAGAGGGGAGCAAAATAAACAATTATTTGTTTGCACTAGCTTTTACATCTTGTTTGCACAGATCTTTTTTACAGTGTACTAACACAAACCAGGATCTTCAATATGTGTGACACCACTGCAAAACTCCTCTTAGAGAACTAACAGGCCGACACATAAGTAAAGACTACATAAAGAGTGTGAAGCTTTGGGTCGAGGCCCCTTTCAAACCTATCTGGACCCTCAACTTTTTATACCAGCTAACATCTTATATTTCCCAGCATCCATGCACATACCTTCCTCGTAGCCCCAGTCCAGCTCATCTTTTCCCGGGTTATAATCCGACTCTTCGATCACGTTGTCAGCCATGGTGCTTGGCAGTTTGCTCACTGTGAGTGGAAACCAGTCCGACCTCCCAGTAGACTCCCAGTCACACTGGTTTTGTCTGTTCACTTGGACAAAAACTGAAGTCTCTACAGGGTGCTGAATGGATTCCCAACTGAGCAACAACTTCCTCAGCTTTTCACTTTCTTCTTTATGTCTTGGTCTTTAGCTTCTTCTTTTCTTTTCCCTTCTCTTTCTATTTTTTGCTGTCTTTTTATCCTGTTGCAGTATGTCCGCTCTCACTCTTGTCTTCTTACAGCTAATAACTGATGTGTGTGGAGCTTTCTGCCTCTCTGTATTTCTCTTTACTCTGTTGTTGCTCCTCCTCTTTGCTCTGCTGTTATCTCCCCCCCCCTTTCTCTTCTTCCTCTCAGTCTTACTTCCTTTCTCTCTCTCTTTTACTTGGCAGACTGCAGGTGTTCTCTCTCACCCGGGTTTTCTTCCAGATAATTCCAGATCAGTATCTTCTTCTCATCAACCTTCCCTCTATGTTCTAAGTGTATTAGCTTTAATTATTTGAATTATATTCATTAATTAAGTTTCTCGGTTGTAGTTTGACTTGTATGTTATGATACTGTTAACCTTTCTGCTGTTTTGGATACACTGGTGGTATTGTTTGTGTGTGTGTGTGTGCATGCGTACGTGCGTGCGTGCGTGTGTGCGTGTGTGTGTGTGCATGTGTGTGTGCGTGTGTGTGTGTTGGAAGGCTGGCAGGAAGGTCATGCTGGTGTTTCTGTTGGAGGCCACAGACAGACCCACCCTTGGGTGAAGGAGACATCAGTGGTTGGGAAAACAGGGAGAACTCAGCAGGGCGGAGAGAGTGAAAGGCCAAACTGTTCTCCAACCTTGATGACTTCAAGATGGCCAGAGAAACTCTGACACACTGGATACTGAACACACACACATTCACTTTTGGCACTGGCTCTCATAGATCTCCTTGGTCAGACAGTAATGCTTTTCAAATGGAACTGTATGTGGGCACTGGCATACTTTAGAGTTTTTGAATTTAAAAAACAAAAAAAACTACAAGACATATTTTGTTATTTGGGTTATTTGTACAAAGCATGTGCAAAAAGTCAAGTGGGATAAATAGCCCATGTTCCCTATTGTTCTTCATGGCTTAATTTCTTTCTTTCTTAATCCCTATCCTCCAGGCAGCTGATGTTAATTGCCCTACATTCCTTATCAGGAAATTATCCTCCGAGCCATCTAAATGCAGCCGAGCTCCCTGTTTCCACGCTGTGGAAGTGAACGCAGAGCATGGACTTTAGTTACAGGGATGGGGGGGGCCTGTGCAGCCTAGTTTGTGCAAGTGTCGCCAAGGCCATTTGAAAGAGGAATGAGTTAATAAAATGTAGGAATGAAGTAAAGTAATAACTTTATGTATCGTCAAATAGCCTACAATTGTACACAGCCTAACGATCAGTAGTGAAATTTGATATCTGCATAAAACCCATTGTAAGGGTGTGTAGAAATCAAAATTAGACGTGGTTAAGCAGGCCGCTATGCAGCAGCTAACCTTAGCTAAGCCTCAGTGAATGCAGACAGCTCTCCTGAAGCCCTGAGCCATGCAGTTACACATGTGGACTGTCAAAGTCTATGGTTCCACACCCTCTATCTTAAAACAAATAGGTGAGTTCTGACTGCAGAGGTGAAGTCCCCCCCCCCCCCCCCCCCCTTTGGGTGGACCTCTAGGTGGGACTTTATTTATTATGAGACTGTATTTTATGAGCTTCCGTAACACTACATTGGTTATTTATCCTTTATTTCCTATTGTTGTGACATTAATTTACACATTTATAGTTTGATTGTGTATCCTCATATAATTGTATATTTTTACATTATCATTTTGTTTTCATCCCTCATTTACTTATTATTTATTTATTATCTGATTAGGAATCAGAAATTTGTTTATTTTTGTTTACATAGGTTCTTTATGGGTTTGTATATTTTATGTGATGCGGGTTTTTTTTTGCTCTTGAACTTTGTTTTGTGTAATGTATGTAACATAATAATTGATAATTGAATTGATGAATGAAATGTTTTGGTTTTTAAAAAAAGAAAAAAAACATATAGTTATCTTACCTGATGTGTTTTATCCATAGACCGTTAATATTAATTATATTAATACATTTTTATAAGTTTATACATAGACTGTATGCGTTTATACGGCCTGCATAGCATTATTAGTTAGCCCGCTAGCTTGCTTAGCAAGGTGCAATCTAGTTAGCTAGCTAACTGATATTAATTGAGATGCTAACGTTGGCTAACGAAAAACTGTATTAAAACAAAATATAATTTTACTTACCGGAAAAACTGAATTGCCGATTCCTTTGAGTGTCTTGCCGTGCAACCCAACGCGGAACAAGACATTATTATCCGACCAAAGTGTCCCAGTCACTGCGATAAAACGTGGTCAACCCCCAAAATGAAGTTCACGTGCCATGGACAAGCTTTGCTAACGTTCTGTCATGATTGACAGGCCGAGAACTGTCAATCACATCGTAGCCACGCCCTAAAACAACCCCGGCTTTATCGCCGAATTTAAAATCAACGAGACCGTACTTTAAAAAATGGTCATCATTTTGTGTTGCAGAATACTTAAAACTAGCGATTGAGACGATAAACTTATCATGAAGATGTTTACTGAGGTAATAAATCAAGTGAGAAGAGGCTCATTTCGCCATAGACGTCTATAGTAACCGACCTCCTTTTGCAACCCCGCGTGTCGCCCTCTGCAGGGATTCAGACAGAATGCAGGTTTAACTTACTTCCGCTGTTGCAGCGCTTTGCCGGATGCTCTGTCCATCAATTTATATACAGTCCATGGTTTTATCCAGCTTCTTTTTATCAGCCAGGATTTGAAAAAAGGAGCAACACCTGCTCGTGTGACTAACCTTATGTCTCAGTCATAGACTGTATCAATTAATTATATTTACTATATTATATATCATTATATTAATTTATTTGTTAATTAACAAAATATAGTCTAATATTAGGATATCAAAACCCTTCTTTAGTAGGATCAGATGACAGGATTGTTTTTGCTGTTAACCCATAGTAACCCCCCCCCCCCACACACACACACACACACACACACACACACACACACACACACCTATTTCTATTTCGTGTGTTAGCACTGCACAGCACTTTGCTTCTCCCTGCAGGAAACGATGAGCAACTACAGTTCAGCTGCAGAAAAGTTTTGCTGCTTTTTCAAAACTGTTGCCACAAATGACTGTTTAGTGTAGTTATATCGTTATTGTTTTTTTTTGTTGTTTTTTTTTACTTTGAGCTATCTAGGTTGCAATAACTTAACACAGTATAATGCTGCAATCTTAGGTTGGTACTACAATGTGACATGGCCGTATTGGCTTCATGTAAGCAAACAGTCTACCACTGGTTTCTCAACGGGCAGTAACAACCTAAACAACCTAAAAGTCAAATACCAGCCTGGGACATAAAATCATGAAAACAGCATGATTTTTGCAATTTCAAGTAGGCCAAGCCTATTGACTGAATTTGAGTTATGGGCTGCAATGAGCAATGTAGCCACTAGGGGCAACCAAAGTCATTTTTAGTTTCTAAATAATTGTAAGACAATGTTTGTTTTATGACACTGTTTGTCTATCTCTTACAGTAAAATAATTGTATTTTCAAAGGGGGCTTAGCTGTTTGGTTTACGTGTGAAAAGTGCCACACCAACCTAAATCTATTTATTTATTTCAATAAAGAGCGGAGTAACAAAACACACCGTAGGCTACATTTTCCGAGACGACCCTGAAGACATCATCCCGTAGCGTGGCGAGGGCGGACCGTGTGACGTAGAGCTGAGGCTCTGGCTGTTTATTGTTCCTTCCCCAACACCGACAGAGAAAAACAGGCTAACGAGCTGTCAGCTACCTTTTTCACACGGTTCACTGTTGGTTTAACGAAGGTGTAACGGTCGAGACAGCTGACTGCACAAACCAGGGGCCATGGCGTATGCTTACCTCTTCAAATACATCATCATTGGAGACACGGGTAAGGTGCAGCAAGTGCCAGCTAGACTGCCAGTTAGCATTCAGCTAGCTCATAGCTAGTGGTGTATTTCCGCAGTGTTGGATAGTCCAATGACGTGGTAAAAGCAGAGACGCAAGGGGTGGGATGACAGCTCCAATTCTACAGTGTTAACATATTTGCGTAATATTTTAAACACCCGTTCAGTGTCAGAGATTTATACACAGGCACCCTAACACAATATCTTCCAATACTACTTTAGAGTAGCAGTTGTTGACACAGTCGGGCCTATTGTCTGCTTGCGTCGAGGGTGGGGGTGTTCGCCACAGCTTGCTAGCTCAGCTAACTGCCTAGCTAGCATTAGCTGTTCCACTAAATAATTAGCAAACAGCTGTCACGACAGCACATTTTCGGCTCATTAGGTAGTGTTACATTGACCTGATAATCATAATAAACATATATTTGTATGGTGACTGCATCATCAAATAACAAAGTTTCCTTTAGCTTAGCTTCCTGTCACAGAAGGCCAAAACGCAAAGCTAAAGCCTCTAATATTCCCTAAAATGGCGTAGAGCAGTTTTTATTTCTGACCATGTTCACGTTAGCTTGCTTTCCTGATGAGCGGCCTGCTTAGTTAGCTTGCTGGATGACAGCAGGTGCATTTGTAATACAGCTGAATTATAATGATGTAGCACCAGTGTTAAAATAGCAGACAGGATTAACAGCAGTCTACTCAAGTAGAGTGAGAAATAAATGTACAGTAATATTATTCAGTTCATGAAGCCAAACCAAAGACTGGGGCCGAATATACAGCCAAGACCCAACCAGGTTTTTGAGTGAAGAAAGCAACAATTAAATTGTTATGGAATTGTTTTAGTGTTAGTATAGAAATCCAAACCAAGAAAATCATTATAGTGTAAGCTATTGAGTCAAAATGCACATATGTGTTAATTAATTTGAGATGATTACTATGTTGGGCAAGAAAGCTTACTACAGTGTTATTGCAAAACATGTTTTGCCTGCTGCTGTTGTTGTTTATCTCTAGCAGCGAATGCTGAAGAGAGATGCAGCCAAGGTCCTAGCTTGATTACATGTATGTCTACACCAGAAATACTCTGCTCAGTACCGTGTACAGTGCATGCATCTAGAGAAGTCTTTGTATATCTAATTTGGTCAGTTGTGATTCAGTATTTTTTTTAGAGGTTTCCTTAGCAAAACGAGTGGGTACACATAATCATTGCAATAACAAGTTTCAGTTTCACAGGTATTAACTACCCATAAACCCATGAAAACACGCAGATCATATCAGGCAGGAAACCTATAGAGTGGAGCCTACATGTGTTCATTATTCTGAAATGACTGTTCATGATGCAAGCGGTTTTATGAAGATGAATTGTGTTTAGGGATATCATCTGCCGTATTGTTTGCTAAGGGAAAATTTAAGCCTGAAAAAGCAGTCAGTCAGGTTCTTTTATAGATTAAACTAATTCTGTAATTTGATCATGGTTAAGTGAGTTGGTTATTCCAAATACATCCTGACACAAGCATCACATTTTAGACCATAACATGTGAGGAAGACTTCATTTTGAAAGCAAAAAAGCTGGGAAACAGTTACATGTAGTATTTTATTGTATTTTACTCCATAAAATGGTGAAAAAAAAAAAAAAAAAACTACTGACATATATGTGCCAGAGTCCAAAGTTGGTATTTTTTTGCTTAACATCTAACCTTTAATTGAGAATACTTGCTGACAATAGATCATTTTTGATCAGTGGTTAACCAATGCTAACAGTACATAGTTTATTTACTTAGAAGGAATTATTTCAGCATTTGCCTGCCATATATTTTAAATTTAAAATAAATAGAAGTTATTTTTTATTTAAAGCTCCTGATGATTTGGTCATATTTGTTAAATAGCGTCTTACCTTTTTACAGGTGAGGCTGCAGACATGTTAGAAGGTTTTACAATTTGACTTGCATCCACACATTTATTTTAATTCATTTTTTGTTTGTTTTGTTTTTCTTAATTTTTGCCAGCATTTTGCATAATGTAACTTGTCGGGTCTTTATCTCTTTAGGATTCCTTATCTCGAGATTTACTGGTTATTTGTTAGTACAGCGAGGCATTATCTTTCTTCATTATCTGAGGATAGTCGTTGTTTGCAGTAGTTTGAAATGTTTCAGTTGGGTGTGTCTGTTTGTACTTTAGTAACTGCAATGTCGATGCACCAAAACAAACAACAATAGATTCCAAATTTACAAGATCAATAGCTTCATCCACCAAAAACCTCTGGTCTCCATGCTGGTACAGCTGCATGGCAACAGATGCCTAATCACAGGAATTCATTGTTTTATTTCTGCTTTAAAGACTTGGTCTTCTTTCCATTGCCCTCCAGGTCACAGTCCAACCCTTACACTCTCCATACCAAGTGTTGTGATTTTTGATAGTAAATGGTCAAACAGCAGTCAATAGTTGTGAATGCAGAGGAAGATTCCATGATTTGACTCATCTAGTTGGCTCAGATATGTGATAAGCATTGCCACTGCACACAGAGAATGAAGACGATCCAGCGCCAGCCAGTCAGATGAAGTAGATAAACGTTTTAAAGGTTCAATGCACAGGCAACATTTTGGGATGGAAGAAAAATCTTCTTTGCTGACACCATTAAACTGCACTGTTTTTTCTCTCTTTGCTTTAGTTTGTATCACTAAATGTCTCACATGTTTTAAGCCTTGTATTTTTATCTACCTTAACTAGTTATTGTATTGTTTTACCCTAGAGGTATTCCTTAGGTGTTTTACTAGATCCTTTGACTGAAAAGGTAAATCTGTGTGACCTAATCTGGAAAGTTCTAATCCAAAATAATTCTTTCACATCACTGTGTTCTGGTCCTTGTGAACCCATATACACATTCCTGTCATTGAGTCTTTCTGAAATGTGTAATTTGTTAATAAGCAGTACTGACTGGGACATCCTGGTAGGCTAATGGGTTAATACGCTTGCCATATTAGTGCAAGTCCTTATTTTAAGTCTGGCTAGTGAGCTTTGTTGCATGTCATTCCCCATCTCTCTCTCTCCCCGCTTTTTCCTGTCAGCTCTACTGTATGCAGTCTCATAAAAAAGGCCAAAATTCAAACATTCAAGTGTGCCGCTTTGCAGTGACTTAGGCAGTAGCTGGGAGTTGTAGAAGTATGTCAATATTGATTTAACTCTTGATCCTGGTCATTAAAAATGAAGATGTCAATTCTATTTTAGTTTGGACTTTCTTTCTTTCAGCCAGTGGCCGCCAGCCAGCCTTTCCACAGATCTGGTTGGGAGAAAGACAGGCTGACTCTGAAAGAAAATTATAGTCTCTGTTTAAACCTTGAAAAATAGACTGTTCTATGAAATAGTGTCTCTAGATCTGCACATTTTCAATGACGACCTACTTTTTTAAAGATTCTTTTATCAGAATTTTGAGGTAGAGGGTGGGGGTGTGGCCTTGACCACCTGCCATGCTTTGCTTGTTTGCAAGCCGTCTCTCTTTCTCATGGGCAGGCCAAATTCTCTAGGTGGGCAAAGCAGAGAAAGGGGGGGGGTGTAACCTTACCCCTTATGACCTCATATGGGGACCATCCCAGTTCGGCCAGTCTGAGCTTTAATTTTCTCAAAGGCAGAGCAGGATACCCAGGGCTTGGTTTACATCTATCGCCATTTCTAGTCACTGGGAGATCATGGGAAGGCTGGGGAAAACTCATATTACTGTTAAAAAACCTCAAAGTGAAATTGTCATGCTGTGGGACCTTTAACTGAGACTCTAGTGGGGCTCAGTAGCTGTTATATGACCTGACTTAGACAGATCAACTCTGCTAATGGCCTCATAGCCAAGGTGGTATTATGTATTATAAATTAACTCTGGATTGGAACAAGGCCAGTGGTTTTAGCATGACAGAGGGGGGGAACACATGCAACAAAAGTCCCCTGCCGGACTTGAACTGGGAACATTGTGATTTTATGGCCGGCGTTTAAGACCTCCTGACCACAGGAATCCCCATATTCATGTTTTTTATTATTTATTTATTTATTTATTTTAAAGTAGACTTTTAGGTATCACAACTCCCTCGTCTTTAACTGGTGGCCACTGGGATGACTGTCATTAGGCAGCTCAAGTATAGTGGCTAGAAGTCAATTGTCATGCCTAAAGGCACCTCAATAGTGACTGATAGAAGGACAGTTCCTCTGGGCAGACGTTATGTCAGAGTCCCCAGCAGGGAATGCTGTGCTATCTGCTGACCTTGCCAAGCTTCAGGTTACTGCTGAAAGTGAGCAGAGCAGCATCTTATTGGCCTGCTCAACTCTCAAACACATCTGCAGCACAGGTCATTGATTAATGGAAAGGAAGTGAAACCACCTGGAACATCCTGCCAAAATTAACTTGTTATTGATGCCATATTCCGTCAATTAAAAAAAAGCTACATTGTTTCCATTGACTTTTTTATCTTGAAGCCCCTTTTTAAACATACATGGAATAGGTTTTCATTTTCTGACAAGCGCTTTGCGTCTGAAATCACCTCTGTATGTTAGGGCACTATTAGACACACCACAAAAAGAACCTTAAACTAAATTTGGATTGGGTATTTTGTTGTTTTGATTATCCTTAGATTCCTATTTATTTAATTCATATTTTTTTAGCCACACTTGGGGCTTTTGGGATGCCAGTGTCGGTCGGTTTATTAGTCCACCATGTTTATCTGTACCAAAGTATACTGAACAACGTTGGCTTTATCGCCATGAAATTAGGTACACGCATTAAAGTTCCCTTAGGGTGCAATCTGGCTTTTCATCTGTTGCCACCAGCAGGTCAAACTTTTTTATAAATACAAACGTGTATGGCCTACACGTCTGTTCCGTCAGACGTGCGTGAGATCAGACGGAAAAACATGACTGAAACACCTGCTGTGTAGACGAGCCTTCTTTCTTTTTTATAAGTATAGCCACTTATATTGTTATGGCTGGTATGAAATTGTGATACTAATGTAACTTAATCAACTATCTTTCATTAAACATAGCGCAATGTCAAAGATATGTTAATTTTTTATTGGCCTGCATGTTCTTTTCTAATAACCGTAATTACAACCTGTTCAATGGATACTCCTGCATTTTTCCTGGTTGAGCTGAAGGACTGGTTGCTGTGTCCACAGCTACAGGCAGCTTTCTAGAACTGCCACTTCCAAGCTCCAGTTAAAGCAGTCACATTGACCAGGGATCATTGTATGAAGAACAAAGCTCTGGTTTATGTTGGGCACGTGTAATGTTTCCAGATCGATCTCCTCTCCATTCTTGTGCTGTTCAGTACAGAATATTGTTCCGCTCTTAAAACAACCCAGAAAAATTTCACCCCAATACAAACAGGATAAATAATTACACAAGCAGTAACTCCATATTTCAGTTTAAAAATGGGCGTTAGAGTTTTATTTAGACTTAGAGTCTAACGTTTAAGTGTAAAAGATATGATTCGTCTCTAAAAGCTTAATTAGGTGTGGTGCAATTTTACTGTTGGTGTCAGTATAAAAAATATTTTAACACTTTACTGTTTCAACACTAAAAAGGTTTTTCTAGGTGTTCGGTAGAGACCTTCCCTTCAGACATTGCCTACGGATGATCACTAAAGTTCACCAGATCTCAGTGGAGCTGCGGCTGCAACAAACCTGTTTTGTGTTTCTGATGCTTCTGTTTGTTTTTTAACATGTGTCAAGCAATTAACCGCTCACTGTTTTTGTATCTAAACCAGTCTTTTAAAGGGCTAAAAAATGTGCCGTTGAGAAACATCTTGCTCATGGCTAATATTAAAGTGTAGTCAAAGCTTTCTTATATTTAGCATGTAGATTTGTAGTCTACCACTTACACTAGAGTGTAAGGAAAGCAGAACGCTGGCCGCTGTTTATCTCATGAGTCTTTTCTATTGAAGCAGACTGATGTTTGCTTAACCAGAGCTGAGAAATTAATTTACCTGTCAATCATCCATCAAGTAAACCTGTCTCTAACCAGCCACACAGTCACCTGGTTGGCTTTTTGTTTTCTGATTGCCCAGTTTCATTGTCTCATTTTGAATGACCTATGCATGAAATAAGCTTCAGGTATGGTGTTATTACTAGTGATGGCCAAATGAAGCTTCATGAACCAATCTCTTTATCTTCTGAGCCCACTAGACGGCGCTCTCTGTTCAACAAAGGGTTGAGAATACACTGAATTGCAATGCCTTAGGCCGTTCTCTTAAAACCAAGGGCGCCATCTAGTGGGCTCAGAAAATAAAGACACTGGTTCACGAAGCTTCATTTGGCCATCACTAGTTATTACCTCAACTAGAAGCTGTAGAAAAGGCCTTGCACTGTAACATATTGCATGATTCTCCACTGATTATGACTGATTGTAGCCACTGTCACCATTTCAAGGCACAGCAGGCTTTAAAATCGTCTGCTGTTGTAGGCAGTTTGCTCATGCTCTGTACCACAGGGTGTCATGCTGTTGCCCCTTAGCTAGAAATAGGAAATTGAGCTAGAATCATCTGTTAATTTATGTTGTCTAATTTAGTAGATTTAGCTTAATGTCTTCTCTATGATAGCCATTGAGCCTTGGTAGTAAACATGTATTGTGAGCAGGTGTTTGTTGACTGCACCAACAAGTGGGATGGAGTTGAGGATGACCTTTAGTTACACCTCCTATATAGCTGCCCTCCTTGCGATCCCTCCATCTCTTATCATTATCATCACATGATGATGCCTGCCTAGCAACGCCGCTGCCTGACAATGGTAACCATTAGAAACCATGAAGGAGGAAGACCACATCCCTCTCTGTCCCCTCCTTGAATGTCTGTCAGCTCCTCTTTCTGGCCATCTCATTAGCATCCTTCTCTTCTCTTCTCGCCCCACCCCTCCTCCCATCCATTGCTAGTTGACACTTGCTCCCTAAACTCAAACCTCTGAATGCTCATCTTAGCTTAAACCCACATCTGTGAAATGTGCAATAAATAGCAATCTTCATCATCTATTGGACACTTTTGTCCTTTCTTAGAAGCTGCACATTTAAACTGAAGCATTATAATATTTTCATGAAGATTCACTTTTCTTTTTTTTTATTTTTACAAACAAAACATCTAGTAGTATCTTAAATATACATGAAAACATTCTTCAACCACTCACTGTTTCTGTATCTAATGGCTTCTGAGAATCTGTTGACATATAGCATTTCCACAAATTATTCACAATGCTGTTAGAATTTGTTGTGATTATATATCAGGAGGCATAATTCACTCTCTTGGTAATCCAATGGTCCACTGTGTTAGTTTTTTCTTGTCATTGAAAGCTAAAGGTGCAATGTATAATACTGACAGCTAGTATTTAAAATAGTTGCTGGAGTACTGGAGTGAGTCGTCTCCCCCGCCCCCTTCCTCCCCAGACTCAAAGTTCTCGTTGGTTGCCAGGCTGAGACTGCAGCATCCATAAACGCTTGTCTCACATAGCCAGACATCTTCACAGCGCAGCGGAGGAGCTAACATTAGATCTTCGCTACATTAACAGTTATAAAAGCCTGTGCTCACGCGGTGCTCTGTACCCAACTAACAGACGCACTTTTTCAGCTTAGAATTACGGTAGGAACCGCAAAAAATACAACAACCTTGCCTTCCTCGCCCCACGCCAGACAGACACACTTCCTCGTCCTAGAATTACGATAGGAACCATTAAAAATAACACTACCTTGCCGTCCTCTCCACCCGAGTGAACACTTTATTGGTTTAGGATTACGGCAACAATCGCTAAACACACTGGTAACTCACGGTCCTCTCTTCCCGATTTACAGCCTCCTTCTCTCGGCTTACAATAACTCAGTTGTTGGCTACACCCATTGAAATGGCTACACATTGTAAACAGCCGCGGCCCGCTTGCCTGGTCCACCTGGTCCACGTAACGTTAGCAGGGTTAGCATGACGGTGTTAGCCCGGACCAGTCGGGATAACTTTTAATGGCTGTGTCTCACTTTGTTTTTGAAAGTAATTAACTCTGGTACTCCAGAGCTTGGTTGGAGAAATAGTGTTGGTTGTTTGAACTCAATGATGACTCCAATAATACAATGTTTAATTTGAATGAATTGAAAGTCATTGATTTATTGTTATACATCTGTAACTTCCTTCGGAGCGTTGTCACCTACAAACAGCAGTGTCTCCGCGCCGTGCGGGGGTTCAGAGCTTGGAAAAGTAATAGGTTTCATATTGATGTTGGCCTGTGTGGTATTTTATTCTCAGCACATGACACCTTTGAAAATACATCCGGGCCGTTTTCATGCTTGTATGTGTGACTCCATAATCTCGGTTCCAGTCTTGCAGCTTTTGGACCTTCTGTAATGTGGTGTGTGTTTGTTTTTCAGGTGTGGGGAAGTCATGTCTATTACTACAGTTCACAGACAAGAGATTTCAGCCAGTTCATGATCTCACTATTGGTAAGAGCGCCTGTCCCACACATTCAGCACTAAATTAATCATCAGAAGAAATAAATTCATGTATAAAATATCACCATTCTTTCTTAATTTCACACATTGTTAATAACCAACACAGAGTCAGTACAGCTGGTGCCAACAGGCTAAACTTGTGGAGCTGATTATACGCTTTAGGTTACTGACATCATTAACCTTTATCATAGTAAAACATCCTGTTGTTTCAGATAAGCAAAGTTGAGCTCACCCTAACATTCTCACAGATTAAATCCCAAAAATCGCATCTCTTAATAGTGAACTTATTTGGGGGGAAGGGATACAAGACAAAAAGGCTTATGGCATGTTTTTGTTAAAAGTATGCCCTATTAAATTGAATTATAACCATGCACGTTCAACAGTGCACTCTCCCATCACATGCACAGATCATTTGTCAGCATCCCATTAAATAGGAATTTAGAAAAAAGAAAACCCACTGCATGCACAGTCCATTCTCCCATCACATGAGCAAAAAATTACATGTTTTGTTGTGTTCAGTGGTCACGCACTATACACAACAGCATCTCTGTCTTGTTAACTCATCTGGAATTGGCTAAAATTGTATAGTATATTATATTATATGTCTTAATTTTGCTTATTACAACTATACAAGCTATGCATGTGTCGGGCAATAAGTAACAAACCATTGCCGTACAGAAATGCCAAAGACACCTTTGAGGTAATTGAAGGGGGGTCTCAGTCCACTTCCAAGTAGACCGTAGCGCTTTGTTTGGGGTGTGAAAGTGAAGCTGACCCCGTAAAGTAGATATTTGATATGTGATGTTTAGTCTATATTTACATTTGGAAAATTTGTGAAAATTTCCCTGATACTTTAGAAAACAAAAAAATATGTTTTCTAAATAAAGTGAGTCAAATGTTGTGACCAGACAGTAACTAGTATCACTTTATAACACGTTAAAAAGTACCCCCTATTTGTTGTGTTTTTGTCAGTCACTCTTTATGATATAAGAGTCCAGTCTCCACTAATAATGCTCATAATAAGTTGTTTTTTATGTGACCTCTTTATGACACCTGAGATAATAAATTCATTAAAAGGCCCATTAATAAGCAGCAGGGCGATTTATTAAGCCAGCACCTAATAGTAACCAGTTCCCATTCTTCTGTTTTTGTGTGTCCAGGTGTGGAGTTCGGAGCAAGGATGATCACTATAGATGGCAAACAGATCAAACTGCAGATCTGGGATACGGTAATATTTCTTTTTATAGGAGGCTTTCCTTATTGCAGCAGCATGTCAGTGGCTCTGTAAAAAGACCTAAACAAATCTTAAATTATTGAGTTAAATATAAGGCTGTAAATTTATGGATCTCTGCAGGTAGTACACTTTAAGTTTAACCTGTAATTCTGTATTGACACATCATTTTTAAATAATAATTCATTTTGACTCTTCAGAAAGGTAATTTTGATAATGGGATTTAATTTTAATATAAATATTCAAGCTTGAAATAAAATGATGTTTCATTACGTGCCCCGATAAAGAAAGGATCTGGAATGAATGAATGAATTAGATTCCTGATCTATGACAAGAAAGCTTACTTATAAATGTTGTAATTGGTTTGTAAGGCTTAATGGGGGGTGTGCGGGACTTCTTTAAAAAATATTGCTGGTACGCTTTGCCTTTTCCAACTCACCTGCCCAAGAAAAGAGGTTTGACCTTTGAATCGATTAATTAGTTTACCAACATCTTTCATCTTGTCTCCCTTTTTTTTAGCAATGTTTCAGCTTTAGACAAATCTCTCAAAACTAACGAAAACCCCAAAACATGAAAGTTTTCCAGTTGAAGAGAGAAATAAATAATAAATCAAGTTTATAATAAGATTCAGGCTGAATTCCACATGTCATAAACTGACAAACAAAGGAACTGGTGTGGTACGGCAGACTTTGGTGCTGACCCGTAAACGCACCTAATTGCCCAAGACTGCTAGTGTGGGTGTTGGGACAGATCCAGAAAAAGGATGTGTGATTCAGACCATTGGGTACCATGGTTTCCTGTCCATGCAGTTAACCAGTTGACCAGCAGGTGGAGTAGGAGCTCCATGGAAAAACACCGCTCCCTGCATGAGAGGAGAAGCACCACAGCAGTGATGTCAGTCCTGCTTGTCAAAACTCAGCGACTACTGCAGGTTTTCTATCCTACCAGCTACTTAATGGACTGGTTTTCCAGGTGTTGTATAGTCCCTGATTAGATGGTCACAATAAAAACCAGCGGGGTTTACTGATGCTTACTAGACTTGTACAATACACCACCACCACCAAATGGCTGGAGCAACCAAGTCGGATCTTTGTGCAGGCTGCAAATGCCATATGAATAAGGGTGTGTGCATGTATCCGTGTTGGTGCGCACAATTATGTGGGCCAGATGGCAGCCAGACATAGCATTCCCTCTCTTTCACCCTTATTTATCATTTATTCACTAATAGCATTATTGACTGGTTGGCTGCTCGCTGAATGACTGACTGTTCTAGTGGATGTCTAACTAGCTGTTTGGTTCACTGACTGGTCCTCTGTCTGACTGGTTGAACCATGTGAACGGGTGTCTAACTAACTGGCTCAGTGACTGGAGGACTAGATGTCTTACTGCTTCATTGACCAACAGACAGGGTTCCTGGGTGACAACTAGCAGCTTGGTCTTCTGACTTGCTTAATGATTCACCGACTGATTGTGTTTGTGACTGGCTGTCTGGTTTTTCAGATGAGGTCAGAGCAGGGCTGCAGCTGCTAGGATAGAGTGCTGTTTTGTTTTCTACTCTGGCCTGGACGAAACACAGACAACATTGTTACTGTACATGGGACGGAGACAGACGGTGAATAGACATGGCGGGGGGGGGGAGGTTAGAGAGCTAGATGGTGAAAGGAGTGATGGAAAGAAGGAGGCCCAGGGATTTATGGAGAAAGAATGAAAAGATGAGTGATGCAAGAAAGAGACAGTAGTGGTGAGACAATGAGGGGTGGTAATGGAAGGGGAAGTGAACGAACAACGTGATCTGGAGGGTTACACAGACTGTTTATATGACATACAGTAAATGCTACAGGTTAAATCTCTATGACACTTTATAACATTGCAGCTGCACTGATGGGACCTTGCGGGTTGTTCATAAGTAAGGAAACTGGGAGATTATGCAGACGAGCAGAGAAAAAGAAAGGGATTGTAACAGATGGAGAAAGAAAGAGAGAACTCCATTGTATCTAATTACAGGCTCTGCTCTGTCCTGTCCTCTCCCCATCTCACTGAAAACCCAGAGCCAGACTGTGCTGGAGAATCAGGAATGGTACAGAACATTTATGGGACTAGGCTCGGTAAACGGGACTCGTAGATGACAAGACTGGTGTGAGGATGACCTAGAGATAAGGCCTGTAAGCCAGCGTCAGACTCCTGCTGTTCGGGCCTGTTAGAAAACCAAAGCATCAGCAGTCGTCTGTGGTCATTTCAATTATTCAGATTTCAATTTCTGTTTATTAATATATGTATGTGTTTCTGCAGGCTGGTCAGGAGTCGTTCCGGTCCATCACCAGGTCTTACTACAGAGGAGCGGCAGGAGCTCTGCTAGTCTATGACATCACAAGGTAACCATAATCAATCAGACAGACCCCTACACACTTTGTAGCCAAGCTGCGTTCAGGAACATTGTGAAGTTGGATACCACTGTACAATAAGAAACAATGATACAACTTTGCCCTGACTTTGACATCAACCTGTACAAGCATCCTTTCCTCACCATGGAAATGCAACATGCAAGATGAGAGCAAATTGTGATCGGACAAATGTTGTAGGTTAGCTTGATGTTTTTGACTTTTTGGTACACATATAGCTGCACCAAACAAAATGTAATCCAGAAGGTCACAGATGCAATTCCAGATAGTATAAACTAAATGCTAACACCAGGAAGCTAACTATAACAATGCTAACATGTCTGATAGAGCAGGTATAATGTTTACCATGCTCAGCATCATAGTTTAGCGTGTTAGTGCGCTAACATTTGCTAATTACCACTAAACTCAAAGGGCCACTGAGGTTGATGGGAATCAACAGTTTTTCAGGTAGTTGGTTGCAAACTATTGGACAAAACTGACCTGATGGTGGAGCAATGAATGTGTGAACCCAATTTAATGGTGGTCAATTTAATCGTGGTGGTGCCAGAGGACAAGTCAAAGGATCACCAGCGTTGTTAGGATTTATCGTCTGTGAACCTTGAATGTCTGAATCAAACTTTTTTTATATTATATTTCACAGAATAAATGAAAATTCTGAGCTGATAATGGCAAAAGAAGAAGTGTCACTCAATCTGATTCAAATCTATCTTGGATGCACTTACACTGAGCTCAAACCCCACTAGCAGCTGGTCTTGGTCTGTCTTTACATCAATTCAACGCTATGGTCCAGAGCAATTTATATACTGTAAGACAACTACTTGCTAGATTGACTATTGGATTTGTTATTGATCTTCATAGTCTCCAGAGGTTGATTCTTAATGATTGTCCTGACCCTGTGACCTTTTGTCCAGCACTACCATCAGGTCAAAATCTCCCCTCCCAACAGCTTTCTCTGTGTCAAAGAAGGATTGGCCTGATGTCGATAGATTTTCTGTGGATATTCTTTAGGACCAATATGGAGTTTAATATTGTTTAAAATTGTGTGGGGCACCGTGGACCTTTTAGAGGGATAGTATGTCTTCTTTGAGGACCGTAAACTAGAGCAAAGGGCCAGTGCAAAATGTTTGTGTTCAGATTTACATAGGATTCATTCCATTAAATAAAAATAGCTGGTGGAGTAAGAGGTGATGTGAGGCGCAAGAGGAAGCATCATTCACCATACAAGGGAAAGTCAAATTTCAATTTCAATTTTCAATTTTCAATTTCAATTTCAATTTTATTTATAGTATCAATTCATAACAACAGTTATCTCAAGACACTTTACAGATAGAGCAGGTCTAGACCACACTCCATAATTTACAAGGACCCAACAGTTCTAGTAGTTTCCTCCAGAGCAAGCAACAGGGCGACAGTGGCGAGGAAAAACTTAATTTAAGGCAGAAACCTCGGACAGACCCAGACCCAGGCTCTTGGTAGGCGGCGTCTGACGGGCCGGTTGGAGTTAGTGGAAATAACAAAAATTAAAAAAAATCAGACAAATCAGATACCAATGTGTATTCTGTAAAGCTCTTTCATGGTAGGATTTTGTCTTTTTGTTTTATCAATGGGAAAGTAGATTGAAACTAGACTCTGTGTTTGTTTTAACAGAAGGGACACCTTTAATCACTTGACGACCTGGTTAGAGGACGCTCGCCAACATTCCAACTCCAATATGGTCATAATGCTCATTGGTAACAAGAGGTAAGATGCATGACATGTGATGTTTACATCCTGTCCTACATTAGATGGGACCATCCACAGTGTGTGGAGGGTCCTAACTTAACACTGTAGCTTGTGTTCAAAGTTAAATAAATCAAACTGTTCTTCACTAATGTAAGTTAAATACATAATTTAGGCATTTTTAAATGAGCCTGTATAACATAGTGTTGTACGGGATAAAGATATGTCAAAAGCCTGGTGGTGATAGAAAACATTTATTAACATTAATTTTTGGGCATTGCTAGGCCTTTATTGACAGCACAGCTGAAGAATTGATAGGGGGGGGGATGATATTCAGCACAGGGCCGCAGGTCAGAGTCAAACCCGGGCCTGCTGTGTCAAGCAGTAAACCTCTATATATGGGCGCCCGCTCTACCAACTGATCTATCCGGGCACCTTGCATCTTTCTACTTTTAGCTGACCAGTGAAAACACATTATGTCATTGTATCAATGTGTTTGTTTTTAGTGACCTGGAGTCGAGGAGAGAGGTGAAGAAAGAGGAAGGTGAAGCGTTTGCCAGAGAACATGGCCTCATATTCATGGAGACTTCAGCCAAGACTGCCTCTAATGTAGAGGAGGTAATAATAATACTATCTATGTGCACACGCACATAGATATACCCATGTACACATACACTACAGGCTACATTTTCAAAGTGACAAGTTGTTGTTGCCGTTATATATAGACATATAGAATGATAAGTAAAGTACCTGACAATTATATATTTGTTTTGGCATGACTTCACTAACTGACATCTTACCTGTACCTGTTTGAGTTCCACACTTGTATAAACTCCACCTACTACTCCTTGCAGGTAAACACTAATGCTAACAGTTTTTTGCTCATATGTAATGTAAATCTCTTCTCGTTCACTGGCCAATGTGTCAATGTCCTGTTACAGTTAGTCTCAAAGCCCAGCTTTCATTTATCATTCTTCATTGTATATTTTGATATTAAGCCAGTTTGTGAGACATAGAGCCCTTCCAGCGCTGTATCCAGGACTTTGGAAATACTGAAGTCATGAGTCCCAACTCCCGCAGCAAACAGTTAACCTGTGAAAAATCACATTTAATGATTAATTTACCCATTTTGTCCTACTTTCTGTAAATGTCCTTACATGCTTGCTGTTTAAAAGCTCTAAGCACCACCATTTTTGTCCAGGCTGAAATACTATTTTATAAATTGGTGTGAAAATTTAGACAGATATTCATGTTTCACAGAGGAGGGATCCTACTGATTCCCTGACATGTCCTCAGTTGCCATCATCAGTTTAAAATTTGAATTGTGTCCAAAAGTGGTTGGCAAATTGTAGCATGCTAACACACTAAGCTAAGTGGGCAAACATGGTAAACATTATGCCTGGTAACATCCTAATGTTAGCGTTGTCAGTGTGAGCATCTTAGCATAGTGATGTTAGTATAACCTCAAAACACTTCCTTAGAATAGTTTCATAGAGTGGCTAGCATGGCTGTAGACTCTTGTCTTGTTTTTGCCAGAAACAGATGCATTTAAAAAAAAAAAAAAAAACTTAAGGTTCTTGTTTTTTAAGATTTGAATTAATTATAATGAAAATGTATAGTTCACATTCTTTATGCAATAGTTATACAATGTATAAACATTCAGTCATTACCTCTCTGTATAGTTGTAATCGGCAGTGGTGGAATCTGCCATTCCCACACTGTATTTAGAAAGCCTTAGCACAAGGATTCACAGGAAGAACAAAAAATTCCCAGAAATGACGCAGAGGACATTTACCTAAAGCATTGCCTCCCTCATAACCACCACTGAAGTGCTGTGTCACTGTGGAAACAACAACAGTACAACAACATGTTGAGTGTTGCTGGATGTGTATTATGAATGGTATATCAGTCTGTGCACGTTAAAAGATAAATACCTCAGTGCAGTCTTGAACGGTGAACAGAGTTATGTTGGGATGGATGATAAATAATCAGTCTTATTGTTAGCTTTTAGCACCTATTGTAGTTTATAGTCTGTCTAAGTGCTCTCCCTAAATAGATTATCACACTATCACAAAAACCTGCCGTTGACTGGACTGTTTACCTGTAGCATCCTGGCTCACCATGCTGGAGCCAACCTTGCCCGTTTTCCATTAGCATCATGAAGCGAACTGCTCCGCCCCTCGCAGAGCCACACCCCGGGTGTTGTTGTGTGTAATAAATGCATGGCAGTTTTCCTCGGGGACCCTTTTCTCACTTATCCAATCACATAAGTAATCCCATCCTGCACGGCATGCCAGCCGGGGGCACTGCAGAGTGTGTATGTGTGTGTTTGTTTACATTGATTTTTTTTTTTCTACCCTCGCTTGCCTGGCCTATATCATGCAAACACCCACATCACTGTTGAGTAGAGCGCTCACTGGGGTTAAGATGAGGGGGAGGTGTGTGTGTGTGTGTGTGTGTGTGTGTGTGTGTGTGTGTGTGTGTTGTGTGTGTGTGTGTGTGTGTGTGTGTGGTGTGTGTGTGTGTGTGTGTGTGTGTGTGTGTGTGTGTGTGTGTGTGGTGTGTGTGTGTGTGTGTGGTGTGTGTGTGTGTGTGTGTGTGTGTGGTGTGTGTGTGTGTGTGTGTGTGTGTGTGTGTGTGTGTGATGATTAATTTGTCTCATTAGTGTCCTCTGAATCCTCGAGATACCTCGCCTCCCTTCATCTCTCCTCGCGCCATCCCTCCTCATCCCTCGACGTCCATCATTTGCTCTTTACTTCCCTCCCATCCTCCTT
This sequence comes from Etheostoma spectabile, assembly GCF_008692095.1. Classification (NCBI taxonomy): domain Eukaryota; kingdom Metazoa; phylum Chordata; class Actinopteri; order Perciformes; family Percidae; genus Etheostoma; species Etheostoma spectabile. The sequence goes on from NC_045744.1 coordinate 21,016,952, forward strand.
CCCCCCACCCTGCCCTCCGTTTCCTCCTCAAACATATCTTCCTCCCCTTTCTCCTCCTGCCCTCTTCCATTCATTTCTCCTCCCCTCCTCCCTCTTCTCCATCATCTCCCTTTCTCTCTCCAGCAGTATATCAGCCAGTTATACATAACTTCATACATATTCATAACCTCCACCCCACCTCCCCTCAGCGACATCCAGCAACCAATCAGTGCGCTAGGTTTGTCGTCAGGGTCTGTGGGTGGACACTGGCTGATGGGATGGTCCTTAGAGAGAGATTCCTGTAAGCATCTTCTCATGGTCTCATCTCCAGTCCTTTCTTCTTTCCTTATGTCCTCCCTTCCTTGAGACCCTTTCCTTTGCCTCCTCATTTCTGTTATTGTTCTTTATTTCTCGTCTTTCTTTTATCCGTTTTCTTGTCTATTTTTCTTAACTTCTCCTTTTTATTTTACCTTTTCTCTCTTTCCATTCTTTGCTGCTTTTTTTTAACTCTTCATGCTTGTCACCTCTAGTCCTTTCTTTTTTTGTCTTGTTAATATCTTCTCTACTTGTTAATACTGTTCCTCTAGTTTTTCCTTTCCCTAAATGTTTTTTCTCCACTCTACTTCTCCATGTTTTATCCCTGTTTTCTCCTTTCATTTACTCCCGTCATACGATCTACACACACCCAAAATGAATATTTCAAGAAGTGTAGAGATCTGTGAAGGAACAAGACATACAGTGATGTGTGTTAAAGGAAGGAAAGAGGACAGGAGTGAATAGGACCGAGTGCACAAGAGAGCACCCTTGGGCTCCTGTCTATTTTCAGACTGAGTGTCAGGTAGAAGTTCAGGCCATATTTTCAGTTCTTTAATGACTGCTTATGAAACACACTTCTTCTTGACCTGACAGATTTGTGCGTGGAGGCAATTGGTAGTGGAACATGCTAGCGCACATTTGATGGCATCACCCAGATGATCACTGAGACGAGGAAATCACAAACCGGAGCCCCACTCCTTATCCCCGCTGCTTTTAAAGCAGCCTCCAGAAAGAGCCATCCCCGGCCAAATTCACCTTTTATTTGGCAGTTGCTAAAACACACATTTGTTTGCCTTCAACAATCCATCGCTTACTTGACGTATCTTTCCCCCGTGGCCTCTGCACCAGTGCCATGTGTAATGTGTTAAACGCTTGGTATAAGCCAGTGGTTCTCAAAGTGGGGTCCAGGGACTCCCAGGGGTCCTTGAAGGGGTTCCAGGGGGTCCCCAACAAAAAAGGAATAATTTATTTCCACTATAATTTCATCCATAAGTAACACAATGACAGATTGCAGGACTATTTTGCTCATGGGTTTTATTCACTATAAAACAAAAATTCTATCGGGTATGGTATCCTGGGACAAAGTCTTACCAGAAGGCGGTCCATGGTCCAATTTGTGTCAGTTTAGGGGTCCTTGATGTGAGAAAGTTTAAGAACTACTGGTATAAGCACATCAAAGCAGCTGCCGGGAAATGGCACAATAGTTTTGTCTGGGAAATAAAAGGCCTTCACGTTTTTGTTGGAATTTTCAACCAGGGCGGTGGCAGGTAAGAGAAAGGCGGCCTTTGACTTAGCTAGCCCTGGTCTGATCATGCAAACTGCACAAGAAGTATATCCTAGTTGCTCTCCAGTTTTGACCCTTGAGACACAAACACTAAGAGACTGTCCCTGGAGACAATTGCAATGATACCACAGTCATAGGCGAGTAGCTCAGGGAGCTTAATTCCACATTTTATATCATCTTTGATCCTCACAGTGCTGTTAGTGAGGTGTGTTTGTGCCTAGAAAGAAAACAGATTGTGTGTAGTCTCTGTGTGCGCTCTGCTCATATCTTATTCTTTTTAGCAGCTGTTGACAACCAGAAGCAAACAAGGTCTTCTAAAAGCTTTGAAAGGCCCGTAGATAGTGTTCAGACTTCTTAAAGTACTCTGCATCTTGATCTCTTTGAGTCCAAACAAAACTGCATTTTCTTAAAGCATCTTCCTTCCTTGATGTGTGAAACTGAATACTGGGATAGGACATAAACCAATGTGTTGAGGAAGAAGAAAACAGCAGTTTTTATTTGATCAGAGGGATAAAGGAAAGACTTTGCAAAAGTCAACAATGGTTTTATTTGATTACATTTTAACTTAAAGCTACACATCTTGTGAGAGCCTGATTTTAAGAAGAAGAAAATCATGTAATTCAGTTTCAGGCTTGTCAAATAATAAAGATATTTCTCAACATTGCATGAAATACACTTTAAATTTAGACCGATAAATCAGACAGGTATGGGTATCGTAGTATTTGTTGGCCGCTAAGTAACAAGAAATTAAACTACAGAAATACCAAACTCAGTTTGATACAAATGAAAAACCGTGTCACCGTTAGGTGGTTTGTCCAATAGAGAGCACTCGCACATTGTTTTTTACACTGTAAATAGATTTGTATGTATGTTGTTTTTTTAATTTTTTTTATTACAAATATCAGTAGCACCTCAAAATTCTAGTATCGGGAACAGGCATGCTGCATGCAGGATTCCAGATATGGGCAAAGAATGGAAAAAGTAAAGTAGATGACCTCTTTTAAGAACGGATGTGTGTTTTGAAAATTTTATTTGCAATGAAAAATTAATAAAAACGTTGTTGAAGGGAAAAAAAAAGCCTATAATACTTATTTGCTTACTTTTCAAGAGTGAGAGGGTTTTGTTGTGGTTTTAGTGGGATGTTCTGGATGTTTAATGAACAGCCGCTCAGTACTTCTGTGCAGTGTCTCCTGTTTAGATTCAGTTGGTGAGCACAGGTTTGGCTTTGGTCTCCATACAGACAAGCTTGCTCCTTATCTGCCAAATCAACTGGCAACACAAGACTGTCAGAAGCTGCACAAAAATTCGCCCTGCCCGGCTGTGGTTCACATCACCACGAAATGGCTCCAGCACATAACTCCCCCTAAACCCTCAACGTGTCGTTGTTACTTTTCTGAAGAGATACAATGTTTCAATTTGTGAGGTCTGCTGTTGGGTGTAGTTTTTCACTACACCTCACCAAGCCAGGCTAGCAGTTTCCATCTGCTTCCAGTCCCTATGCTAATCTTACTACATCCGGTCTTAAGCTCTACTTAATGCACACACATGAGATCCATACTGGTCTTCTCCTGTCACAGAATGATATCATACATGTGCATTTTCAAAAAATGTTAAAGTAATACTTTAGGAGCTGCAGGGGGAACTTCTAGCTCACCCTGTAGAGCGTTTGCCCATTGTAAGCTGACTATTTGGCAGCGGCCTGGGTTCGAAGCCGACCCGCAGCCTTTTGCTGTGTGTCATCCCCCCTCTCTCTCTCCCCCTTTTCCTCGCATTCTCAAACTGTCATGAAAGCAGTACAATCCCCAAAAGTGATCTTAATCTTCCATTGTGATTTTTTTGTTTGTTTTTTTAAACCTTTTATGTATGTTTTAGCTCATTTTCTAACAATACCTAACATTGCCACCACCAAACGTCTCCCAAAGTCTTTTAAATATCTGAGTGCAGTTTGTGAGCCTCCCAGGCAGCCATATTGGTTTCTATTCACATCATCAGTACGCAAGGGACACTGGTTAATTTTATTTTTGTATAGTGGTGCCATTTAGGTATAGTGTAATTTTGCAGTCTGTGTGCTGGTGTAAAGCTTCGACATGCCATACTTGACACACATCTGTTTTTTCATGGCGTCTATGTTTGGTTTGATGAGTGTTTACCGCAACTTGTGAATGCAATGCTGTTCAGCAGCCACCTCTTAAATGTGGAATGTGCGAGCTCCTTACCAGTATTTCTGAATATTTATCAAATCAAATCACACTTTCAGCCATAGTGATTGACTGTTTACAGCCACAAAAGATCTGCTGAGAAAAGTCATGTTTTAACAAGAATATTTAGCAGTTGTTCAAAAACTTGCATTCAATCTGTTTTGCATTCCTTATGAGGAGTCAACATTTGAATTTGAATTTAATCTCCTCTTCTCTGTCTGTCTCACTTCCTGTCTCTATCTCAGGCTTTCATCAACACAGCCAAGGAGATCTATGAGAAGATCCAGGAGGGAGTGTTTGATATCAACAATGAGGTGAGACACACTTCACTCTGTTTTTCCTTCCTTCTCAAACCTCTCCATTGTTGTTCTCTTTTTTTAGGGCATTCTCCTCTCTTCCAGTCTTTGTTCTCTTCTTTTCCTGTCTTTCTCCTTAGTTTTCCAGCAGTGTGTGTGGTTTGCCACGCTCCCTCTCTTCTCAAAAGGGGGGGGGACCCTCTTCTCTGCTTCCTTTGACTCCAGCCAAGCAAAACTCCCTGCGTTCCTCCTCTCCCCTGCTCTATTTTCCACTTGCTCTTTCTTCAATTCTCAGTTCTCTCTCTCTCTTTCTCTCTCACTCTCTCTTTCTCTCTCACACACACCCTGCCTCTCTCGCTTTCTCTTACACACTATGCCTCTCTCTCTCTCTCTCACGCACATTTGGCCTCTCTCTCTCTCTCTTGCTCTCTCTCACACACACACACACACACACACAACACCACACACACACACACACACACACACCACACACACACACAACACACATTCTGTCTCTCTTTCTCGGCATTTTGCCAGCTCATAAATTCCTCACATCCCACAAGGTCTCAGTCATTCAGCAAAAAAACAAACAGGCAGCCAGCCAGTCTGTAACCTTCCTATCACCAAGTTTGCTATTCAGTCAACCAGTTTGTTATCTTTTCAGTGGAGCGGTGATTTAGACATGAAAGACAAGACACCAAGCCTGTCAGCAAGTATGCAGAGCAGATGCATTAGTTACTACCGAGTTATTAGTTACATACTACTTTTACTTTAAATTGCAGTCTCCAAAAATACAATTCACACCTAAAACACTACGCCACGTTGGCATTTAGAAGTTGGTTTAATCTCTTTCCACACAGGAATGTCTAAACAATAGTTTAAAAAAAAAAAAAGGCTTAATTTGTTCTATGTCGTTTTGTTTTGGTCAGAAAAAAATAAAGCTGTACATCCCAGAGCACATCTGGTAAAAAAAACTCTGATTACATTAAACACATTTTCCAGTATCAAGCACCTGAACAAGCATAAATTAGTGCTCACAATGCTACCTGTTGACCAGGCAAACTGTGTGTTTACTGTGCTGCCACACTGACAAAATGAATGCAGATTACTGACAATCATTGTATTGTGTGATCAGCTGTACTGTGATCACAGAGAAAGTTAGAGTTGATGGAAAGCTGTCTTCCTAATGTTATTGCTGTATAGACACTTCCCAGATGCATTTCATTGTTTTCCAAAAGTTCAATAATCCTTATTGATATTAAAACGCTCACGCTAGTGTTGTTGTGTTGATTTATCCACTGTAGATGACATCATCTTTGGACCAAAACAGAGAGAAAAAGATTTCGATGCAGCGGTAGCTGCTGCTAAGAGCATTTAACTTAATGTTTTTCCCATTTATCAACAAGATGTTGATAAATGAGTTGTTATTTCTGTATGTGGACTTCCAACAACATTTACAGCTACATTGATCTCATCCACATTTGGCATGTTTAATGAATGTAGCCAGCTAGCTAGCCACACATCCCACTCTTAATCCAGATTACAAATCTCTGATTAGTCGACTGTTTCTCCAACTGGTGGAATTGGCGGTCAATGAGAACGGCACCTATTTAGATCACCGAACAAATCTGAGATGTAGGCAGTGATTCAGAGGATGTACTCTGAGTTTACTATCTTCAGAAGAAAACTCTTAACCACGTCGTAAATCATGACGTCCCGGTCCACACAGACCGTCCTCATGCAGTCTACACACAGATCACGTGTGCCTGCAAACGTGTGAAAAATTGCCGATGTAGCATATAAACAGAAATGTGTGTGCGTCCTCTGTCTTGGACTATATGTGTCCCTTTAGCCAGTCAGCAAGTATAAATGTTAATCAGACAGGACTGGAGCCAGCCGGCCAGCCAGCCAGCCAGCCAGCCAGCCAGCCAGCGTTTTTGTTATTAGTAACAGTAAGACGGCGTGAAGGCAGGCCGGCCAGCCAAGCCACATCAGCTGACTGGCTAAGGGAGAGAGAGAGAGGGAAACCCCAACAGAAATGTTGGCAGCCACTATGAGAAAACACTCACACACTTACTCTCACACCCCCATACACACACACACACACACACACACACACACACACACACACACATGGCCTTAGCTCAATAAATGTGATTTAAAGGCATACAGTGTTTCCCAGAGGTACCACTGCTACTGAGTGTAGGAGGGGGAGTTACACTGAGAGGGAGTGAGATAAGTATACACAGAGGGAGAGAGTGAGGCCGAGAGTAGGCCACAACCACACCGAGAGAGAGATGATGAAACACAGAGAGGGAACGTGAGCATTACAGCACACAGAGGGAGAGAGGGGAAGAGCTCTCCAGTTGAGGGGGGTGAGAGAGATGAAAGAGCAATGTCTCTCTACCACCCACCTGCCTGCCTCTCTCTTTCTCTTTTGTAGAAGGGCTTTTTTCCTCCTCGTGTCCTTGAGTGCTACTGGTCTTTCCCTTACCTTTGTGCAGTGCAGCAGCACCTGTTGCTTCCCCTGTGATGTGATCTAATAGGAGCCCCTGCAGGCGCTATGCAATGTTGATTTCACCATGAAAACAGTCATGCACTCATTCTTCAGTGTTTTTTTTTTTTATTGAGTGAGTGATTATAATTTGTAACTCTTGTCATGATTAAAAACGAATGACAAGAGTAAAACAAGGTTAGGGTTTAGTACTTTTACCTCTGTCCACATAATTTAAATTTAAGACAGTATTAGGGAAAGTAACCATTGCCTATATGTCTTGTCTTGTCCTGATGTTATAAGTTGAGGACCACAGTGGAAATAAGTCCTGGACTTTATTGTGTTTTTATCCTCAATTGTATTTGATGTCCTTTCGTGTGTAAGGCAGTCTTGATACAATTAAATAAATCAAATCAAAAATAATCTGCCCATGGCCATAGTAATCTGTTAGACGGCCCTGGGGCAAAGATTTGCTGTTGGGACCCCGTTGAACCTCCACCTGGTCACCTCCCGCCCACTTTCTATTGTGTGTACCCTGTCGCCTTCAAGTTCCCATCAAGTACAGCCCCCATTTTTAGACCAGACACACGGGTACACCGGGTATGTTTGAATAAGTACCCAGTCTCACTAGGGTACTGGCATGGCAGAGTTAGTCATCCTTGTGTGGCTGGGTGGTGAGTTAACTGATGACATGCTAGCTGGGAAAATTCAATCTCTAGCCAGCCACAGTAGCCCACAGGGAGACTCTACGTGGACCTCTATGACCTGGAGGTAGCCAATCTAGCACAGTAGCTAGCAAGCTAATGTGCTATAATGTTTTGTTGTTTTAGGTGTTGGTATTGGAAGAAATTAGTACAGTGGGGAAATTGCAACAGGAACTTCTGGAAATTACATTTATGGTCTTAACAATGACAATGGCCCTGTGCTCATTTGATATATTTTTGTAGAAATTGTAAACACATCTGGTGGAGGCTGGAGATATAGAAATTAAAAAGCAAATTATTTCAAGGGGATCCTTATGTGGTTTCCAAAATCTGATAAAGTTTACATGAATATTTATAATGAATAAAATATATTCTGAAAGGTTAGCCAATGTATTGCATTATTTTTGAAAAAAAAACAATGTGTCAAATGTAAATAGAGGTGAGAGAATAACACAGGACGTTGATTAACTTTACTTACTTACTACTTACTTTAGCTGTACTGTTTTACTTATTGCTGTATCGTGTTTTACTAATTTTTCGAGGACGGTTGTTATGTGCTTCTTCACGGTTTACATTCTTCAAGTACACACGCAAGTAAGGCAGCTGAAAACTGGTCTACTGACCCGGCTGAATGTCAGTCATGTGACCCTGGCCGTCACCCATAGCCCACAAAGCTAACAGTCAGTTGGCTAGAAAGCTAACTGTCAGTTACAATTAGCTTTCTTGGTTCCTGGTTGCTTATTCGAGTTTATTCAAGAGACATATTTGTAACATGGAGTCCTCAACTGACTGTAAACCGTGCCTCTGTTTTGGAGCTGTTAATACTGCAGCTGAGGGTGGTTATGTAAAAGTGTATGGTCCAAAATCGCTAATATGATAGCTTAATCTATTTTGGTCTCCTTAGCTCTATCTTACGTGAAACCTTAGCACTGTCAAGATGGCAGCTTAATGGCCAACAGCACAGATTTGCATGTCTACGTCCATAAAAAGTGAAAAAGCCCAAACTCCTCCCCAAAGGGACTTACCATCTCCAACAGAAAACTCCGTTCACCAAAGAGCTCGTCACCTTGTAACACGTTATAATCCTCGCCTTGCTGCTAGCTGGCCCTCATAATCTGCTTCTGACTGGCTAGTAGTCCTTACTTAGCTACTGCACATGTGCGACTCCCAACGGGATGGTAGATAAAACAGAGCTCAACACACAGGGTGAAAAGAGGAGCTGCAGCAATGTGCAGTAAAACAAAAATATGGTGTTTTCTGAAAATTAAACTATGGAAATCTATTATGATATAACCTCTAAATACAGTTATGACCCTGAAAATGAGCATAATTTGAGCACTTTAAACCTGTTTATGCAGGAATAATTTACAAATGATTGTCGAAAATGTACTTGCCCATAAAGTATTGCAGTATGAAACGTAAGGATAGACCAGGTTTTTTCCACAAAATAATACACTTTCTTATCAACAGATTTAGTCACTTTGTTACTGCAGTGATCCGTTGTCCTACTGTGCTGCGGTTGTTGTTGTTTTCTAACCTAATTTCTATCTTATTCTGGATGTCTTTGTCTCCACACAGGCTAATGGTATTAAGATTGGACCCCAGCATCCTACCACCAACTCCACGCTGTCCGGTAGCCAGGGAGGCCAACAGGCTGGAGGGGGCTGCTGCTGAAGCCCCAAAACACACCACCTCCTCCTCCAACCCCTCCTCCTCCTCCTCCTCGCCCTCTCTGACCCTCCCTTGCGTTTCTACAGAACTGTCCAGGCTCACTAACAGTTGGTTAACCTTTCTCTCGCTACTGCTCCATTCTTTCATCCATCCATCCATCCATCCATCCATCCCTCCCTCTGTGTCCTTTTCTCTCTCTGTCTCTCAGCCATGTCTTTCCTCGGTCCCTTGATCATACCCAAGGGTCTAGGGGCTGTGTTCCCATGAATCAACCTGACTTCCTACAGTCTTTACAAGGACAGTCAGTCTCACCTGCAGGGTTAGCCACCAAATTCAGAAGTTTCGCAGTTGACCTTTTTTTTTTTTTTTTTTTTTTTTTTTTTTTTGTTAGATAAATGGATTTTTATCTTTTATTAAAAAAAACAAAAAAAACATGCTGGAATGTGAAGAATTCGTTCCAGCAGTTTAATTTCCACACTCCTCCTAATTCATGAGGTTGTTGTTTTTGGGATATGACTTTATCTCAGAATCATTAAAATGGTATATGTTCGCTAACAATGTGGTCATGGTTGGAGATTAAACACACTCTGAACAGCTAACTGTATGGAATAAACCATGAAACGTTTAAAAAAAATAAAAAAAAAATAATGATGCAGCATGTAGATAGCAGGGCATGTTCCTACATGTTGAGTCAGTTTTCATGCTGTGCCTGTGTGTATAGGGACGATAAAGGTATTCCAGTATGTCAGTTTGGGAGGTGTAGGAGCCATTCAAGTCATTCTGTATCATCTGTCCATAAAAACAAAGTGCAAATGATCACGTTTTTTTGTGCGTCCTTTCCCTATTTTTCGCCATGTAGTTTTGATCTCTCTCTCTCTTTCTCTCTTTTGTTCTCTCTCTCTTTTTGTTTCCTCTATGTTGACTTGCAGATGACTTGTATTTAATGAACACTACAAACTGGTTGTGGCTTAAAACGTGTTTTAAATTGTCTGGAGAGAGAATAAAAGACCAAACTGTTGAGTGTGAAAATGGATCCTTTTGGGAAACCACAGAAAGGAAAAGCAGGAAAGTTAGAGAAACGTTAAGGGATGTTGAGAGCAGCGGCCTCCATTATGAAGTAAAAAGTGGGAAACTGTTGGAAATCAAGACTTTTTTTGTTAACTATATTTATCAGGCACATTTTTGTGTATATATGGCTCTTTAGGTTTCTGTAGCTTTTTGGTTGCTTAAGGTGAAGCTTGGTGTTTAGTTGTGGTCTAGTTATTTCTTTACCAGGCCTGGAAAAAAACAAAAAAAACATACTGGACCTTCAAGCAGCTTTTTTGCATTTTTAACAATTCTCATTTAAACCCAAAGGTACTGAGTCGCCCTGTTACATTAGGGTTGGTCATGCCCTTTCTTTTAAATGACATGTATGAATGATAACAAGCTGTTAACAGGACCGTGTGGAGGCATTGAAAGTCCCTGGTGGAGAACCGACTCCAACTGAAAATGTCAATGCGTCTCCCTTTCAAGCAAGCAAAGATTTACACCTTGAATTAGCTGGCAGATATATAATGTATACTGTTTAGAGCTTGATCGATGACTGCTGCAATTTATTTTGCTTCGAGATCCCCAATGTAATATGCACCATTTTATTGTTATGATCATATTTTATTACTTCAGTTGCTCATTGTTCATCCTCCCCTCTCATCCCCACTTCTTCTCTCTTTCTTGCTATTTGGTAATGTTAGCTCTGTATCTATTTCTAATGCCAAATTATTCTGTTTACCTGTGTTTTGTCAACCACAACAAAAATGAGGAAAAACAAATCAACAAAGCCTGTGTATTTGTCCTGAAATCAGCTGCCTGCCTTAACTCCACCCCAGAGAGATTTGGACAGCTGCTAAACTGAATCAGACTGACCCTTTATCTGCAGATAGGCATTTTACCACTAACTAGCTGACGGTGCATTACTGATGCATAGATGCACACTTAAGACCCGTGTAAAGTCATAGAAACGGGCCTAGTTTGAGTTTTCTTGGGGCGTTTGAAATTAATCCAATCCCACATGTTGACTTCATTTTTTTTTCTTCCCATCTCCATTCGCACAGACACCCAGCGTGCATACAGTATATGCATGCATACCTATATGATGCATACATATATTTCTGTTTATCTAACCTAGCTGTTTTCTCTCAAGGCTAACCGTATGTATGTAGGGAGTTTTTTGGTTTCACAGCAGTACGAGTGAATCTGTTTTCCTCGGCAGTGCGTTCTTCTTTTTTCCTTTTTTTTTATTCTTAGATATATTCAGACAGTTATTAATCTTATTCTGATGATTATTCTTCGTAAAGCAAAATTTAGTGTGTGTGCGTATGTATGTATGTACGTATGGATGTATGTGTGCGTGTGTGTGGACCCAGAGGGGTTACAGGGGGAGGATCAAGCCAAACCTGATGCATCTATCTATCTATCTATCTATCTATGGATTGATCTAGCTATCTTATCTATGTGGCCCTCCTGTCTCGCTCTTCCTGCCTCTCCCCCTCCCCCTCAACGTTATTTGCTGTGTTTGTTCTTTGGAAAAAACAAAACTTTAAAAAAAAAAAAAATGAAAAAATGAAAATGCTATCACAATAAACTATAATAAAACATTCTAAACTCTAAACATGTCATTTTGATGGTTATGTGGCGATGGAAAAATACAGTGTTTGAAAAAAAGAAAAACTGCATTTGTATTTTCTGTCTTGGTTTTTATGGCCACCCGGCCTGCTCACGCTGACTTTTCGATGTACTTATGAATGAATGAGTGAGTGAGTGAGTAAGTGAATCATAATGGGTCCACATGCTGTTTGATTCTATCTGATTTATCCATTAAAATGAGCGGGGAGGGACTTGTGCGCTCTTGGATCCGTGCCATTCGACCTTCAGCAGTCATGGAGATTGTATTCCCTGATGAAGGTCAGCCAGACTGAGAGCCTGCGTAATGAATGAAACATTTTTTAACTCCTATGTAGTCAGGATAGGTTCGGTGTATGTGCATGAGCTTTTTAGCAGTGCTCTACTGTACATTTCCAGGAATATGTCATGTTTATGGGAAATCAGTGTATGCAAATGTGTTAGCTAGGAAGCCACTATAAGCATATGACACGCTAGCATGAAGTGCTGCAGCCAGTGAACTAAAGGGTCATTTGGTATTACGGGTTTATACCTTTAAACCAATGGCTGTCTTTATTAATGGTGCATAAATAATTTACCAAGGCCAATCAATAAGCCATGGATAAGACACAACATCTAAAAAATAACATCTCCAGAAACTGTTACTCAGGTGGATAAATGACAGACCTCGCTGTTAACAGCGTTTCTAGGGACTACGCATTTCTGCTGTAAAAGGTAGCGCTAGGAAACCTTTAGTTTTGCGTGAACTGTCCCTTTATTTCCAGGAGTCCCCTGATGCTTGTACATGATTATTTCACCATTACACTATCAACAATATAGAATATGAGTCTTGTAGAAATGTTATATAAATGAGAGATGGAGAAAATGTCATGACATTTTTGACCTAATGCCTCGATTTCGATACCGCAGCGATATTATAGTGTTGACTATTGGTGCTTTCACCAAATATTTACACAATGAGATTTTTGATAATCATCAGTAATGTAGATGTAATGACTAAATGACTAAAGGCAAATGATAGAACAGTCTAGTAAGTTCAAAAATGACTTCTTTACTGTAATGCAGCCTTTAAAACCAGGAAAAGTCTTGGGCCATATTACGATATCCAAAATCTAAGACAATATCTAGTCTCATATCTCGATATCGAACTAATATCTGTATATTGCCCAGCTCTAATTTCTAGTACTTCCTAAGTCATGTCGGAGAACAGAAATTAAATGAAACCACAATTTCATCTCCAATAAATGATCAACACTAGTGTTGTGCAGAAAAATAACAGACCCAGATCCTCTGGTTTGGAACTTCAGGACAGAATATCCAAATAAATACAGAGCATCTATGATCATAGGAGCAATATCACCAGTCACAAACCCCTTAACTAGTAAATCAAGTTAAAAAAAAAGAAGCTAAAAACAAAAAGTGTCATAGCAAGTTGTTGTTCCACCCCAAACCTTCAGAACATTTATAATGCCATCAGACGCAGAGTTATCCGACTAACGTAGAACTTACTAACCCACTTAAAAGGACTATGAAATATAAGGAAATCGTCCTGCCTGGATGCTGCTGACTGCAGACCTCAGACTGCACTGATCAAAAAGAAAAGCACACAGACCACACCTTAAGAATTACAGTGAGTATGTTTAATCAGTATTTGACATGATGTACTGGCAATGACTGACCAAACACAACATCTGAGCTAGTCATATTTTACAGCTCCTTAGACCAAAGCTAAAATATACACGTGACCCATTTATTAGTTTTATGTTTGAAGGTTCACAGAACCTGACTGTGGTGAGTTATGGCCTGTTTCTGCTTCAGATCCCACGGACATCAGACTCAGCACAGCAAAATGTTTCTCTACAGGCAAAGAGGATCGCTGGAAAACTAACACCAAAGTTCTGCAAAACTGTGATCATCTACTGTTCATTCAAAATACTAAAAGACAAATGTTTTCTACCTTGAACAGTCCTTCCATCCTGTCATGTACACACAGTGTGTGGAGGAAAATAATAAGGTATCCGGAAGTAGCTTTAAAGTCAAATAAAAATAAAACTTTTGGTAATGCAGTCTAGGCTTTTCACATCTGTACTTTTAAGTTCATTGTTGCTATGATAACATGACTTTGACTTATGTAAAAGCAGACACAATGTTCACGGTGAGGGATTACATAACTCGTGCAATTTTCAAGTCTCCGCATGTTGATTCTCAAAACATACTGAAATGAGCTGAAACCAAGGGGCTGTCTCAACGGGAGGGAAATGAGTTCAGAAAGATCTGGAAGAAATATAGAATGTGTATCATTTGTAGTAAATAGCAGAAACACTGGTATGGTCCTTAGCTAAGAGAATCTGCTGTGGATGACTTTCATGTAAAAAGATGTTCTAGTGAGAAAAGCCTGTGACTCAGTGAGTCCTACAGCGTGTAGGCCTCTCTTCTGAGGACAGGTGACTAATTGTGTCAGAGACATCTGCATCACCGCTGGTCTCTCACGTGCATCTTCATTTCATCATTTTAGATCAGTCCACGGATTTAAAAAAAAAATAGCTAATGTGAAGTTCAAACTGGCCTTATACTCCTGGCTACTAAATTACCCACAATGCAACTCGACTTGATTCACGTTTTCAGAGTGTGTTATGCTAGTGGCAGCCAATGTAGCCTCTAGCCTCAAGCAAAGATGAGGGGTGGACTGCAGAGGTATGGTGACCTCACTTCTTTCTGACTCCACATCCCCAGATGTTTTCATTATCAAATCTGTAGTCTTCAACCCCGATCAATGCTGTCTCGAGTGACATCACTTGGAAACATTTATCACATTTATTATCCACAAAAGGCTTTACGCAACGTTTTCACATATGCAGTCGTAACACCTGTAAAGAGACTTTTGATGGGTAAAATTGGTGGAGTTTCCCTTTAAGACAACACTGATGTGCAAACAAAAATGAAGGGAACCGGTCCTTTCATTAATAAAAACAATCGTGTATAACGGACTGATGCATTCTATACCACACTATTAAAGAGGTTATCTTGTTCTCGTGTCAGTCATAATCAGCACACAAGCACTCAAATTAAGTTTCCTGTTCCTGTTGGCTTGACACTTTTCCTGTTTGCACAATCATGGCGACGAAGACTCTTTGACCCACTGGTCACAGGGTCCCTAAAAGAGTTCTGGTTGCTTATTGTAACTAAAACAAAAACAAAGTTTAAAGCCACTAAATATTATAATATTTAATTCACAACATAAACCTTCAACACCTAAAACAGCAGAATAGCACAGCTATCCGGCTATATAGATTACACCCAACCCCACTTTACTTGGTCATCATACTAAAATATTTCCCTTCTCTCTTCATATTGGTTTGTATTAGACTTTCAAACCGGTTTCTTTCTTCTATTGTCTTATCATATCTTTCTAGAAGAAACAATAAAAAAAACCATCAAATGTTGACTCAGTTGTAAACACCAAACCTTTGTCAAACGGACGCCTAAGTAGCCTATATTTTCTTTACAATCCCCACAACAAGAACTCACAGAAAGCGTCACACAGGCACGGCGGGGTCAGTGACCGCGCACGCCGCCTGTTTATCTCTATGAGAGATTCTCGGGAGCGCGCCCCCCCTGGCCGAGGAAGGTGAGCGAGTGTCTGGAGGGGAGGACTCGGGAGCGCGACCAGCCGAGGGATCGATCGGATTAAACTCGATTTGAGTGAAATTAACACAAAGGAGAGAAGAGCAACGCACACTCGTTGGCGAGGTCGCGGATGCGAGACACGCCGGAGAAATATTTCATGAATAACAAACTTGAACTTTTTTTGCTCTGTTTATTTATATTTCAAACGAAAAAGGACCACGGTGGATTTTTTTTTCAAGCAAGCGGAGATACAAGCCCTACTAACGAGGAGTTGATTTGATAAAAAGCCCGAAGTGACCGAGCTTGTTGGGTAAGCTAACAAATCCCTCTTTTGAATGAGTGCATTTTAAATTGTGTCGAGCATAATTGAATACGAATATGAGGGTTTCATAGTAACCACTGATCCTGAATCAAACCCGTTTATATTACAGGCTATCTTCATAGTAAGTTTTCCATACTTTTCCAACGCAATCGCACTCTTTAATCAGCCGTGCGAGTTGGGGTTTCAGCCCGAATGGCATTTCATTCAGAGCTAAGTCACTGGAAAGCTTATTTTTAAGACTGCTGGTTTATTTAGCTCCTGTTTTATTTTCTCATTTCAGCAGAAAGTCATTGAAGGTCTATGTAGCTGCCATGCCGACATGCTAACAATAGCAAGTTTAGCTTTGCCACCCGCTGCATCGCTCCCACACACGCACAACAGTCCCGTAGATAGTTGAAAAGTGAAAAGAAAAATATCCAGCACTGCACGGAGAGCCTCTCTGTTTCGGAGTCCTTTCCCTTGACAACTTGTTGAATTTTGTAAAATAGCCCAAAATATTGACTTAATGCAGTTTTAAAGTCTAAGTGTTAGCCCCGTTAGCTAATTGTGTTGAAGCTTCTAGGAGACACGAGGTGGCTCGAGCGTAGAGGTGAGTCACTGGCCGACTGAATGAGCGGAGCTCGCGGAGTGAGATTCCCAGCGGACAATACTTGGCAGATATCGCCAAAAACGCGTCGTCGGAGTATAGTTAAAACGTCTCTACACAAAAGTGTAAAAATTAGTTGTATTTCAACTAAATACGAGGTTTTTTGCAAGGGGACACTGAAGTGTCCGTAGTAGTCGCTAGTTTATTGGACGGAAGGGACAGAGCTATGGAGGAGACGGGGGGGGGGCAGTGAGGCCAGGCGGTCATTCCATACAATGGTGTTTTTCCACGTTTTACATTACCAAACCCCGTTTACATGTCCGAAACATACTCTCGTCGTTGTGTACAGCTTTGGAGTAGCGAGAAAAGTGTTTTACTTTTAATAAAAACCCGAGATGAGCGAAGCGTTCCCCGGTCCGGAACGACATGCGAAATACCGCTGATAGGCTAATTAGCCGTGCTAGCCACTGGAGGCTAGCCCACCGCTAGGACACCGAAGTTCTGCTAGCCTGCTCTCTTCCCCATTGTGTACGGGCGAAGACCACTTTTTAGCCCCCCCCCGTTCAAGCTAGTAACCTGCTCGGGGCGGTTATCGGTCGAAACACAGCTCTTGAGCAAGGAAATTAACTTTCCGCATTTCGCTTCACTTTTTTGTCGAGGTTAAAAGGCAAAGTAGCCTAGATACGTCCTTTCCGTGTTTCGGCTTTTGTTACGGGAGCTTGTTTGTAATGTTACATTGTATCCAGCGACCAAAGTTTGGTAACATCTGCGACTACACTTGTTACATTATGTGGTCGGGCGAAAACGCACCTGCCCATGTACTTCTTACAAGTTACAGCAACACCTACACAAACCGTTGTTTCTTTTCTTTCTTTGCAATGCAACTTAATTTCATGTGTCGCTTTCCCTCTTTCTCCATTATGTGTTCTGTAATCGGTCAACTTGCATAATGGTCACCCTGTCGCGCTCACGTAACTTTGGCTGAGCTATCTGTGAAAATAACGCAAAGCGTTGTAGGCCCATCGCCAAACACACACACACACACTTCGGTATTCATTTTCGCATGGTGGTTTTATTCGCATTCAGTGCAGCCTACATGTTGTGGGTCGTTATTTTTCCTCCTCCTGTATGCTATAGAGTCAGGAGCTGCTACCCCCACCACCTTGTGTCTGTGAGCCAAGATGGCAGCTAGTCATGTTTAGTGGGCCACAGAGGGAGAGATAAGAGGCCCCGACCACACACACACACAGCACACAACACACAACAGATGTTCAGCACTATTTGGTCTCTCTCCCGTTTGTCTCTCTTGTCTTTTCTTGTGGTAAAAGTTAAGGCACTCTTCCCCCATTCAGCCACAAGGCTGTCTTGGTTTGTTAAGAAGCAGTTGGTCTGGACTGGGCTTTAGACAGGGCACAAAGTTAAGTTACCCCCATTTTATCTGCATCTCGGATTCCTTTTTTGTGAATTTAAGATTGTATAGGTTAAATGGCCTAATCCAAACATATGATTGGTAGTTTTATTCTGCTTAGGAGTTGCCTGTTTTTATTTTATTTTTTAATTTAAACTTAGGTTTGCTTTTTCTAGAAGTTGGCTTTGGTTGTCTTAGATCTGGCTAGGAGGCATTGGGATGAAACAAACGCTGACGCAGCAATATTCAGCCGAGAAGCATGGAGAAAGATTGGTGCAAAAGCAATATAGGCATTGCCATTTGAAACTATAAGAAGTAAAGTTTTAAAATCTAAATGTGTTCTCCATACCATAAAGTCTGAAGTGTTGATCTGTAGCATGCTGATTCCATTCATTCCGTATTCAGTCCTATGCCCAGCATGTTTGCAATGTCCCTGACATGGCCTCACAGCTAGGAAATCCCTTCACAGAATGATGCAATTCAATTTCCAGTGCTTGTTTTTATATATATATATATACACACACACACATATGAATGAATGAGGGGAGCATCAGCGAATGTTGAGGAGAAAAATCAATTTTTCATTTAAACAAATCAACGATAACTACACATTTGAGTTAATTGATATAAATCGATTTATTGCCCAGCCCTAGTGTCCCATCAATGTGTCACACTTTTGAAGAAGCTGTTCCCTGTTATTTCGACCTATGACTCATTAGTTGGATCAGGTTTGGTTATCTGAACATTTTCACTCATAACGTGCTACCTTCTATTGACCTTACTAAGATCAAGACAGTTAACCTATAACAGTGTAGGAAAAAGGGCCAAATGAGGAGAGGCCAATGGCAAAATAAGTCTGTATGAGTATACGAATGAGATAAGAAGTCAGTAGTGTCCCTATTGGCATGCATAGAGCACTGTAACTTGTAGCCAACAACACTGATGTTGTTGTACTCTGTTAGTCAAAATGACCGTTGTTCACATCTTTGTCCATCCCATCTCATTTGACTCTTGCAATGTGAATTACTGCCCTGCTGTTCTAAAAAGAATTAATGTCGAACTAAAAGCATTAGCAGCACACTGGACACGCATGCTTGGTCCATTTAGGTGCAAAAGGTGATTTACAAATTTAAATGTATTTGCAACATTTGACAAAATCAATTGTCTTGTCAATATTTTGCAGCCTTACTATGTTGTTATTATCACCCATGGAGTGTGAAGTAAAGTGACTTGACTAGATGTATCAAACATGGACTTATGGCCTTGGCCTTATGTCCAAACATACTTTTGAGGATACGAATGAGATTAATGTCTCAGAAACTCATGGCACGGTCAAACTGACTGTTTATGTGAACGATTCTGTCCGAGCATTGGATGATGGCTCAACAGAAAGAGAAAATCCAAAACACATGCACTTTAAAGTCATTCATTTTTACATATAAACGTTTGCTTTGGGTAGTTAAATCCTATACAAACGGTTAAATCCTATCACCAAGGGTGGCATTTCGACAATTCTCTCCAGAAACTTTAAAAAAATCTGTTTTATTCCCCTGCTCCATTTTTACAGTCAGTTTTAAGTGAATTACTTCTTTCAACATTGTCATTGAGTGCTATCTCTCAGACCAGGCTGCCCTTACCAGCTAATGGGTAGAGCTCTTCGGAGGCCGTACACAGACTTGCAACAAGCTCTGCAGGGAATTCTACTTTCTTAGCAACATAAAAAACACACCATGTCATGTATATTTTTAGTATTAACATTTTGAGTTACAGATGAGATGACAGACATTCGTAAAAAGATGCTGTAGTTGAACATTGATAAACAACAACCTAATATAGTGCTTTTGATACAGAAATTGGAAGTGGCAGGCTGATGAATCTGTATTGATTTCAGTCTGTATGATGGAAGTTGCAAAAAACATGATCTTTATGCCATAGGTCTCTTCTCTTAAAACTGAAGGTTAAAGATATGTATTAGCATTGCTAGAAAAAGCACAACCAGTTGTTTTGGCTGTCAGGTGCTGTCATGACTTTTTTTTTTTTTTTTATTCAATTAGAAAGTAATGGCTACGAGTTTTTGGAAAAAAAATTTAATTATATTTGAGGTCAGTGCTAATTTTTCCAACTTGACTTTTCTTGTACTAGTATTCGGCAATACACCAAAAGGGGGTAAATACAAAATCTGTGAATAAACAGGAAGTAGTAGAAAAAGAAGTGAGCAGACATAAAGTAAAGCAGGCTGCCTGGCAACAGTAGTAAACACATCCATGATAAACACAGATGTTCGTAGAGGCGAAGCTGCTCGTCAAGTCCTCCTAGCCGACCACGATAAACTAAAAGAGCAGCGGTGCAATAACTTGAGGACCCTTCCCGCTGGAAACGATCGTTGTGGCGACGTCATTTTATGGCTTGCGCACCTCGTGCCGGGAACACTGCGGCTACCGTAAACCTAGCTTTAGAGGCCAACACTGAGCAAACATGTTTCCTGTGTTGGGTAGATGGCACCTGATGCTGCAGTGCTCATGTTAGACAGTTTATTGTTGGATATCTGAGCCAGGGTGCTGGTGTTTGTTAGAGTGGCCATTTTGTCTCCTATCATGTGTCGTGGATGGCAGCCCTGTTAGCAGACATGCGAAGTGGTGCTGTTGTTTGTCTTCATCTCTTTCATCTTGCCATCTATCGCTCCAGCTCCACCCCTCACCCACCCACCAACTCCCTCTCTACCCATGCATGAGATCCCTCCTGTTCTTTCTACTCTTCATTCTCACCCTTTTCATCCCTCTTTCTGTCTCTTCATCTTTGCCTGCTTGCCTGTTTCCTCCCCTCCCCTACCTCCCTTCAGTCCTCTCATTTCCAGCCAAAAGGTTAGCGGGGGTCTTTAGCACCGTGGTGACATTCAAAACTGAGTGTCATCGCTGTCTCTCTCTTTCTCTCATCCCTCCCTCCCTCTCACCTGTCTCTCCCTCTGCCCCCTCCTCCTCCGCACTCGCCTCCCCCATCCCCCCCATCCTCCTCCTGCAGCGAAGGCCTTCTGGACCAAGTGCTGTGCCTAGAAGAGAGGCTGGCGTTAATACAGCTCTCAAGTGTTTGTGTGTGGGCTGTATGTGTGATAGAGGAGACGGCCTGTCAAGTACATCTCTGACCCATATGTGTGTATGCCTTTTTAATCTATCCTTGACCTTTCCCAGTGTTGATGTGTGGCACATCCTGTTTTTCCTCTTCATCCTTTGGCTCTCGTGCTCCATCTAACCTTACTGCTGCTGGGAAACAAATAAGCAAAGATAAAACCCAGGAATCTCCACTGGAAATATTCGGGAGTTTTGCGTCGGCTGCTGACGAATCCCATCGCTGAAAAGTGGTGCCACGAAAAGCTCATCAGTTTCTCGATGAGCATTGTGATTTAATGGCACTGTTGAGACATACACACATCCTTCCACCTCTCCTAGGTTTTTATCACCATTTTTCTCTGAGTGATTCACATGACTGTTGAAAGGTTAAGTGCTGCTTGCTTGTGGAATCAACATCCAGTTAGGAAGATGAAGATGGATGCAAGGTCAGAGGCGAGAGATGTATTAAAAAGGAATGTTAACCACATGCAAGAGAAGACTTATCTATCTCTCCAGTAAACCTGTTTCTATCACACCTCTTAAATGATTTGAAACGATTTTTGGTAGCTACTGTTGGTCATTATTTATAGCATGCCATTGTCTTAAAAGCCAGCAGCTGGATTTTCATCCTGATGAAAAATGTAACTCGGCTGTAGTGTTAAAAAAAAAAGTGCTTCGAAGGTCCTGAGCTGGATTCAAACCCACAACGGAAGCACTTTTGATCCTATACAACGAATTGGCTCTGGGAAAAGGGGTGTGTATGTGTGTCTCAGGGGAGAAGTTACGCCACAGCTTAAATGAAGGACTCTGGAAGTTAATTGGTTGTTAGCAGGCAGGCAGGTGGGGCAGGGAGGGGAGCCGACCAATCTCTGGGGACACAGCTCAGACCTGCCTGTCCCCATTGGTCTAAAAGGGCATGTCAATAGCAGTGATTGATTAGGGATGTGCGGGGGTAGCGTGCGTGTGTGTGTTTTTTTTTCTGTTTGCTTTTGCATAAAGGAATAGTTTAGTGTCTTCAGTATTGTGGGAAATTCCTCAAGAAAACCCTTTCTTTGGAAGCTCATATCTTATTCATATTTTGTTTAAAAATGAAAATCCAAACTGAGAAACAGAAAGTCACTGCCTGTAAAGTTGCGCAGAATTTTTTCCAAAGCTTCAACTTAATTGCTCGTCACGGGGATGACAAATCTCTCAACAGCCCAAAACCACTGGTGTTTTTTGACTAGGCTGAAGAGACTCCAAGCTAGTGACGAATCCTGTAGATTTTGAAATGTCTACCCCCTTTTGAAAGTTTGACAAAAGTGGCAGGGGTTTCCCCAAAGCCTAGACCAGCCACAGTGTTCCACTGTGAGAACTCATTTGCATCACCGAGCAACAATTCCCCCTCACCTGCAACTGTTTGATTTCAGATTTTCTTTTAGGTCCATTGACTTTTTGAGCAAAGATTCAAACCCCAGTATTGAAATATTCACACGAACAAAAGAGTGCCAACAAAATCCAGAGCCGGGCAGACACTTTGGCGAGGTTAAACCGTCATTGGTTGTCATCCTGAAGGATATGTATACCTCATCTGACCCGGTCAGGGTCCGAAATTAACACTCGCCACTCGTCAAATGCAGAGGGCTATCCGCCACATGGCAGGTAAATATTTGTATGAAAAGTTTTTCCTTTATCTTCATTTCCGTAACACTGCAGCTACTTTCTTTTGTTCCTCTGTTGTCTGCATGTCTGAGCTTCGTGGGAGCGGTTCCACACGCAAACACCGGCGCACACACCCGACGCCAGCGACCACCTCACTTCTGTTTAGCTAGCGTTTACCGTAGGCTAAATAATTAGCTAGTAAGTGGCGATTTTTGGCAGCCAGCCTTCCAGAAAAAAAGCACAATAAATAAATGCTAACCGATCGTTAACCGTTGACCAACGAGCAGGAGACAGTCTCGGCTCACCCGTCTGGGAGGCTCTGACACACTTTCCGTACTCCATGTTCGCACACAGCTGTAGGCTTGTACCGGTGTTGATGTTCTGTGCATTGTTATGGACACAACTAGCAAGTTAATTAGCAGTTAAGAAATTGATTGTATAGCTTATTTACATTTTTATTATGCAAAAGACGTGTAAAACTTTATATATATATATATATTAGAGATGTTCCGATACCATTTTTTACCTCCCGATACAGATTCCGATACTTGTGCTGTGGGTATCTGCCGATACCGAGTACCCATACCAGTGTGTTTAAAAAATAAAAAAAAGATTGTGCTGCACATGCATGACTGATATTATTACCATTGTGGTAAGGCCTGGCTCAGGTTTAACACTTTTTAAAACATGAATACAGCAAATGGAAGCCATTTATTTTTAAATAGAACAGTATAAAAATGTAAGTGCAGCTACAATATTGTAAAATGCATTACTCACACTTCCCTGTGACAGCATTCCTTCATGCACCCCCAGTTGGAGAGTGTGTGCGAAGCATCCCAAACTTGGTCCATCCATCAGCAATTAATGTGCCAGTATGTGTCCCTCGGGACTCGTTGGCGTGCAGCACCGCACTTCGAGGGGTAACGTTGACTCTCTGTCCACCCAGTGGGACGTTGAACTTAGCAAAGACACGGGGCACACGTCGGAGGGCTAAATGTCCGTGGTAAAGCTGACTGCATGCACGTCTTTGCCCAAGCATACACGAAATGTGTTCCCAAACTGTCTCGTATAATTTGGGTAGCGCAGTTTCAGAGATATATTTACAACTTGGCAAACCGTACCTTGGCTTCAAATGCTCCATTAAGCGGCGAAATCCCACATTTTCGACAACAGACAGGGGTTGGTAATCCAGTACAATAAACTCCAAAACTTTGTTGGTTATCGTTGTTGCTTTTTGGCTGTCTTTGGGGAATTTATCTCTTTGCTGGAAGGCAGTTTCCAGAGTTTGCTGCTCTAGTTCGTCCTTTTTTTCCCCCGTAGCTTTCGTAAATTCGTTGTGCTGTTTAGCGTGACGCGTCTTCAAATGTTTAAGTTGCTGCTGTTGAAATTTGCAACACTCGTGCCACCCCTTGAAATTGCTTCTCTGCATATGTTGCATGTTGCCGTCTTACCGGTGGGAACATCCACTGTAAAGTACAGGCAAACTGCCGACATGATGCGCTAACGCTAGCTTGTTTTAAGAAGGCGTTAGGTGATCAATTCTTCTTCGCCCCTCTAAAACAGCAGCGCAACTATTTTAAAAGTGGCAAAGAAGAACTGTGTCCGCGCTAACGGAGCTAACCAGTAAATAGATTCCTATTTTTAATGGTTTATGTGGTATCGGATCGGTGCCTGTACTCCAGTACTCGCCGATACCGATGCCAGCATTTTCGGCAGTATCGGAGGCATTTCCGATACTGGTATCGGAATCGGAACATCTCTAATATATATATATATATATATATATATATATATATATATATATATATATATATATATATATATATATATATATATATATATATATACATACATACATACATACATTAATATTTTGGTGTAACTGATGATATTAGGCTAATTGGTCAAAAATCCTATTGTTGGTTACCGGTTTAACAGTTAATCGTTAACTTCCCTACCAGCAAGACTTGCAACCCCAACCATAAAGTTTTGGTAGACCTGAGTTACAAAAAGTGTGTGTGTGGGGGTGGGGGTGCTATAAAATATCTACTTGTCAAAGAGTTAAATTTGGACACTGGATCTGGCACCGCGATATGACTTGAGTGTAGGTCGGACACTACAGCAGTCTCATAAACTAGTCGAACATTGGTTGAATGTATGTGATATATGAATTGAGTTTGAGGTCATAGATAGAACTATTTGATATCAATGTGCGCTCTCTCTGTGTTTCTCAGTATGGCTGTGTTCAATAGATTGTGTCGTCTGGTGACTTTCACATGCAGAAACTCGAGTGAAGATAATTATCTCCTTTTTGAAGAATCACTTTTTTTTTTTTTTTGTCCTCCGTGGCTACCAGCAACTGTGTGGAGGAGTGGGGGGGGCGCGCGTGCAATCACGCAAGGCTTGTATCATGTGGATGCGCACACAGTGTTGTTACTTAGAATTTCTCATGGGGGAGACAGAAACTACGGACTATAGCTTTTAAGAATTGGTATTGTCGGTTGTCGAGGGTTTTCAACTGGTGACCAGACTAAGTGCTTGGGTGCACTCTGGGTCAAGCTATACATCTAAGACATTGGGTGTATGGGGTTATAATTATTCCACTGACCGTACCATCTATGAAGGCCTATCAGAATATGAGACAGTATGTCTTGTGAATCTTCATGATTTGCATCATAAATAGTTTTGGTATCATATATATCTAATGACCTCTTTAGTAGACTAGTGGAGCAGACCAGTCACAACCAAAAGTGTATTTTTATACTGCATTTTCACAGCAATAAATCCTTTCTCTTCATCATATGCTGCATTTTACAAATATTTTCTGTTTATAGAGTACAACTGACAGCAGCTACATCATATCCGTTTTCTGACAGAAAGCAGAAAATCCATGTTATGTACTTATTTACAAATTAAAGAAATGTCAGATGAACTGACATGTGTTGTGCATTCAGGTCTCATTTTGTTTTTGTTAAAGAAGGAAAAGAAAATCACAATACTATTGACTCCCAATACTAATCGAATCGGCACCCATGTATCGTGAAAGAATCTGAGGACAAAGGCATAATGTCCCAGCCCTTATTGGAACCAGTCCCATTTTAAAACAAACAACTCCAATACAGTTTTGTCATCCAGCGTTGTACAATATGAAAAGATTTCCATGCTGGTGTGCCAAACTATAATCTGGTGTAGTCTTTCTTTTGACCTTGAATGTAAAAGATTTAGTGCTGAAAGTCTCTGAAAGGTTTTAAAACTGACAGCATTTTAAAACTGACATTTTAAAATGATTCCTATTAGCAAGGAAGTTTTTTACTTATTTAACACGAATAACAAGACTTAGCACAATAATTGATATTGTAAAAATGCATTTAGTCCCTTTTCCATGCTGTACTTCCCTATGTTTTCTACCCCCTTTTTACTGTGTCATCACATACACACCTGCATCCATCACCCTTTATAATACACTCCCAGATGCAAGGGATTTTCAAAGACCAGACAGTCCGTTTCAGAGACCCTATGACAGGTTCTTTAGCTCAGTGAGCACCTGCGTGTTCGTTCTCTCTCTCTCTCTCTCTCCCTCTCTCTCTCCCCTTCTCCCTCCCTCCCTCTCTCCCCTTTTCTCTCCCTCCCTCCCTCCCTCCCTCCTAGCAGGTTCCTTGGCCAACCTCTGTGGCCTACTTTGCTCTCACTCTCTCCCCTGTGCCTGTCTCGCTCGGCCTGTGTCCTCTGGATCAGACTGGTAGCCGGCCAGTGGTTTTTCCTACCACATGGTAAAGGCAGGGAACAGATTGGATAAACACAGCCCTTTCCTGCTGACCCTCCCCTCCCCACATGCACACCTACATGCGTCCGTACACACACACACACACACACACACACACACACACACCACACACACACACACACACACACACACACACACACACACACACACACACACACACACACACACACACACACACACACTGTCCATTAACGAAGCAGCCGTGCGTAAATAACCAGATTTTCTCGAGCTTCACTGCTTCTCTCTTTCTTCTCTTGCTTTCTTGACCCCCCCCCATACACACACACACCTCCTGCCCTCCTCTCTTCCTTCCTTCCTTCCGGGCCTCAAATCCCAGCCCCAAACACACTGCCCTGCATCCCCTCACTTGAGCGTAATTACACACACAGCTAGCCAGCTCCTGCGTGCTGTCCTCCATTTGGGAACAAAGGTATAAATTATAGCAGCTTAGATCCTAGTGGTAATGGGAGGTGGGAGGGTGCACACGTGCTCTCCAGAGGAAGAGGGAGATCACTCACTCCTTCAGGTGTCTAGTTAGGTTGTGTCTGCTAAGCTTTTGGTGTAGTTTGTTTCGTTGGCTGTGTTTTGTTTCTGTGCCTGCCTGCCTGTCTGTCTGTGTCTCAGTGGAAAAATGTGGTTGACATGGCGGAGATTTCCTGTAGTAAAGCCTGGAGGCTACAGACAGTTTAGCTGCCAAACTTTTAACCACACAGACACGACTGCATCGAGCTGCTGTTGGCTAATCTTTATCCATCTTCCTTTACCCATGACTAACACTGCATACACGCAGTGATTTGGGGCTATTTGATTATGACGTAAACGACTAGTTAGGACAGATAAAATCAAAAGTCTTATTGTTAAAAGGCACTGAATAAGGAAGCTGTCTTTCTCATCTCTCAGGTCTATGGCGCATTGAGGGGGACAACCGCAAGCACATTGTCCACCAGATTCCACAGACTGAAAAGATTACAATTTACATAGGCTTTCAAAAATGTGTAGAACATAAGTTTTGTCGAGGAGTGCAGAGTGCCTGCAGGTGAAGTCACTGTTTAACACACCTTCAGTCAGACTGGAAGAACAGTTACATCATTTGATGTAGATATTGGTTGGAGGGAAAACCTGGATAATCAACACTGTGGGACCTGCAATTTTCAGGGATTTTCACAATGTTAAATAGCCCAAAATGACTGAATACCAGTTGATATACCAACTGCGCAATACTGCCTAATGACACCATTTCTAAATCACCCCAAGCGTGATTTTCTGTATTACATGTTCTGTGAAGTTTTCACATTGGACAGGCTCTACTTTCCAGTACTTTGAACATGCATCCAAGTCTAAGTTACAGTATATGTGTGTGTTAGAATATGCGAAGCGCTTTTTTAATGGTTGTTCAGCATGGATGGCAGGTTTCATTAGAGTATTGTTTAGTTTTCTGTCGAATTAAGACCTCTCTAATACACTACAGCAAGCACTACCGCTGAATGCCAGAGAAGCCATTCACTTGCACAAACTTGGCAATGCTATTCTGTGGTTTCGGCTTGGCTGAACGGATGATCTCAATTGTGGGCTGACAGAGCTGCACAGTCAGTGTGAATACCTAAACCTAGCTGGTGATTTGCAGTTGGTTTATCAAGATTTGTGTTATGGCCACACAGTGAGAATAATCAGCTGAGATTTTGTGTGAAGACGTTTGAGAACTGTAAGTCGTATAACATATGTTGTCAGTTCATTTAAGCCTGTTGTAGTATTGGTAAAAAGTTCTTGCAAATTTAAAAGTTATACTATAGTTTGTGATTTTGTTGTTTGTGTTCTACACCTGTTGCACCTGGATGTTGATTCCTAATGCCGATTGTTGAACCCCCTTGCTTACGTTTGTATTTTAAATGCATTATTTACGTGCTATAGTAGTTACACTGCATTAAGATAATGTAATTAATAGTGGGTTTATTGTTAATTGCTAGCATTTATATTTCTATGCATTGTGTATGGTAGCCTTTACAATGTTATTTCTTTTATTACCACTCACAAACACAGCCATAGCAGAGCTACACACGCCCATTTTTGTACTGTTTATTGTAATAAAGCATCTCCAGAGAGAAGTTGTCTCTGTCTGTGTTTTAACACACACTTGGAGCGAAGTTGGAAACCAGAGTCAGCTTTAAATACAGCAACAACAAGTTTCAAATAATTTCACTGGAGTTACTGTTACTGTTTGCGTCAATACCAAATTCAATCTAAGTGGATCGGACTATAGACTACTGTACGTTGCACTTGATGCACCACTAAGACGACTCAACAGATTCTGCAAGATATCATTCGGCGGCATTCATTTGCGGCAAATCACTGCAGATTGATGGTGCTAACGTTAGCACATAGCAGTATGGACGGAGACATGATTGAAAATGAAGAAAACAGATCCCAGAGATTCGGCAGACTAGCAGCAAGACATTCCCAACTGGCCTTGTCTGAGAGAGATGTTTGAGATGGTAGGCATCAAGAATGACTCCTGGCCAATGTGCTGTGTAACTCTAAAAGTATGGGGAACTTCTTAATGTCTGTTGAGTATTTCGTATTGTATGTATTGTTTTCTTTCCATAAGCCATATTTGAGCACACATAAATACATGTAGATTTATTTAAATGTTAAGGGAAAGATTAAAAATAAGAAACTGGATCTGTGAATTCTCAGTCACAGTTGAATTCATATCTTGCTTCCATGTCAGAATCCTATTAACCTGGAGTCCCAGTCTGTCACACTAATCATATGTGATGTTTTAGGGCTATTGGCAGACATCCATTTAAAATGTAGACAGTGGCATATAAAGAGCCTTTTTTCCATGTCCACTGAAGTTTCTCAGCTTGCACTCTACAAAATGGTTGTCATTTGCAAGGCTACTTTTATACTTTAAGTAAATTTCCAAGCCTATACTTTGGTACTTGAGGAAAGACGTTAAATCAGTACTTCTACAAGTATTGTTTTTAACACAGTATCTGTACTTCTGCTTGAGTGTTGGGAAGTGAAATACTATTGGGTTTTGGATTCTTAGTCAGACAAAACTGTCATCAGCAGGGTTTTCCTTGGGTTTTTAAAGCGCTTAGGTGCAAATTATGCCACATACGTATTTGCATAGTAGTGACGCCATTGCACAATTATTTGCAGAAAGCTTATGGGTTGTCGGTTGCTGCAAGGGAGAGATCACTTAAGCAAAGCTTGGAGAAGCAGCTTGTCATTAAAATTAGAATACCTGGTCCACCTTAAAGGTCAGCCTACCTTAAAGGCCTCATGAAGTGAGTTTATGAGTTTATCTATGTTATGCCAAATATTTGTTTGGAAAAATTTTTGAGTATTTTTACGTTTTACTCATGGTTGGTTCTCTTCCTGTGAAACAGTTTCAAATGTTTGACTCATCCTGCACTTGGGGGCTTTTACTAATTTTATGTCCTTTTTGCCACAGACAAGCTCAGATTATTATTCCAAGTGTCTGACATCATTATGGAAAGGATTCCTACAGAGGTTGGCCTGTTTAAAACCTCTTTAAGACCTTTCTGTTTAACCAGAAACGGCTCTAAGATCGCTAGCGCTAAACCCACCAGACTCTATTAAAAAAAACTTCACGATTTCACATGTAAATCGGTACACTGTTTATTTAAACCAAAACTAGAGTTGTGATAGTTGGAAAAAGTAGTAGACTGCCCAAAACGGGTTTTCATAGTTTTATTTTGTATCTGTCGACTTTGAATCAAGTTTGAAAAACATACGGTGGCGAGAAGTCCTCCACAACAAATAACACACTTTCTTCCTGTGGTTCCATGTTAAGTTACTGTCACTCTGGCGGGGGGGGGGGGGGGGGGGGGGGGGGGGGGGGGGAAGGAGGAAGGAAGGAGTACTTTCAACAGAAATCAATGGCCAAGACAAGTGCCACCCTAGCTCCTTGTTTGCAGGAAATCGTCACCGGTTGGACTCGAACCCTGGACCTCCCCCTTCACTTTAACCAGAAGTTGAAGCATACTGTGCCTAAGCTGTATAATGGCAGGGAGAACCCTGCATTTTCATTTTTTTTATAGACCAAATGAGCAATTGAACAAAAATATTATTACTTGCTTCTTTCCTTCCTAGTTTCCCTCTGTCAAGAAACAACATATTGTATTTCTACAGCATTCAGTGTTTTATGACCATTTTATTCAGGGTTACTTTTAATAATTAAAAACAAAAAAAGGACAAGTTACCTAACTCTGAAATTACAGTATGTCTTTAAACATTAATCTGTTTCAGCTAAACAATCCGATAATAAGTTATATGTAAAGGATTGTCTTTTGTAGGAAAATATGTACTATAACTGATGTGGACAACATCATGAATGACTAATACATACTTTTACTTTTCCATTATATGACGTAGTGGGAATCACTTCTAAAACAGTTATATTGTTGCACCCCTAATAATTGAGAGAAGTAATGTGTTTCTCACTGGGATGATGGAAGTTGGTAGATTTTCTTTCTTTATAGAGTCATGTCCTTTCAATATGACCTGTGCTGTTAGAGCTAGAACACTGATAAACATCAGTGTGGTCTTGTGAAACCACATGAGTGAACACAACTTCCCAATTTTGGTATGTTTACTTTTTCTGACACTGGGTAGATTTGTTAAAGAGCTGTTGGATAGGAACTTGAGGGCCTGCTATGCTGCTGATAAAACACCAAAGTATGTTAACCATCTGGTATTGTAGCCCAAGGTGACGGTAAAAGAAGCAGGCGGATTAGTAGTGGTGTGTTAGTGCTGCAACTACAATAATTAGATATGTTTATTATTTTCTTAATTGAATAATCATTTGTTCCATACCATGTCAGAAAAGGAGTAAAAAGTGTTTCACATAATTTCTCAAAGCCCAAGATGAAATAATCATTTTCAAACAATTGTTTGTCTGACCAATAGTCCAAAACCAATAAAGATGTGAGGCAAAACAGGGCTGCATATGCGAGCATGCAAGGCCATTGATTCATACCATGTTGTACAAAATAAAGGTCGTGACCTATTGAAAAAGTGTAAAAAGGGAAGTCTGGAGCCATAAATTTGGTGTAATTTCATGCAAGACCAAGAAAACTAAAAGAGAATTGAGAAGCCGGAACCAGTGAATTTGATAGTTTTGCTTAAAAAATATTTAAATGCTATTTAATTAGTTGCAGATTGACTTTCTGTAGCTCAACTAATCAATTAATTGACTCCTTGTTTCAGCCTGAGTGTGGTGTTGAAATTGTGTATGTTTGTGTAGTCAGACAACTGCACAAATATTAATTAGGGATTCAGTTGTTGTTCTTTAATGCTAGCCAAAGTTGGCAGTGATGCTGCACTAAAACCGTTAATCAAAACCAGATTGATTGCGAAGTTGCCTGGACAACGTACAGATCCGACAGGTCATTGTGATGGACAATATTTCCACGACTACAGTGACCTATGGAAACATACATTTGGCTTTTTAACACTTCTGATTCACTTGATAGCGTTGAGTGCATACTAAAAGGCTATGATGTTTAGATGTTTACACTGACAGGGCTGTGTGGATGCATTGCTACAGGTACCAATCAGATAATGACATGTGGAAAGTGTGAAGGCTTATTCAAATCCAAGACACTTTATGGTCCTTTTTCTTTTTCTTTTTTTTCTCCAACTTGGAAAAGTAATTATGGCAGAAATAGTTTGCTCCCATATCCTAAAGGTTGTTCTACCTGGTATCACAACCTGGTATGCCTGGTATTTGCACTTTTAATGTATTTGATTGGCAAAACCATGGCAAATGTTGAGTCAGAATCTGTGTTTTTTGCTCGACTTTGGGTTTTTATGGTTTTGTTTGGACAGGGTCTTTCCTCCTCTGGACTCATTAACACGTGTGTTTCGGCAGTGGCTGGGGAGGTGAGTGTGGTGGGGTAAATGCCTCATCCTTTGATGAGATTGGGTGTCTAAAGCGGCACACTGACTGTTCACCTAATTCCTTTTGCAGTGACAGCTGAGCCTCAGTGCGTGCGTGCATGCGTGATAAGAGACTAGAGCTCAGGCTGAAATGGCAGAGGAAGTGGGACAGAAAGTTACAACAAAGCTGGGGAAGCAGAGGTCTTTTCTATTCAATGATTGTTAGACTGAAGAAGTTTTCATTCAACCACAACACTGGAGAGAGACAGAGGTGGATGAGAGAAGAGAGGTGACATGCAGAGCTAATGTGTCAAGCTCTGTCCATGGTGCAGACAAATCTTATCTTGTGGAGGCCAATTTCTAGAGACTAGTGAGAAATAATCCCTTGCCTTCCTCTTTTTATCTAGAGCTGTGATCCAAGGCTTCGGCACACATACACACAAGCGTATACAGCAACATTTATTCTGTATTGTAGAATTCAGTCTAATGTAGTGTGCGTCTGAGTTGACAGGAAATCAGTTGCCTTGGTAGTAATTTGTTGCAAATGTTGTGAAAACACACTCACCTGTCACGCACGCACACTCGCGGTTCCTGTAGTGATTGAAATGCACAGGAAGTGATGTAACTCCACAGCGCTGCTGCTTTCTATCTATTCTATTTTTATTTCTTGTATCTTGTGTGTCTTTTATTTGATACTGTAGCACTAACATTCACCAATATGGGATCAATACATTTTTAATGTCAAGGCCAATATTTTCACCATTTGTTAATGCATATTTATTGTAACTTTTCATCTGAACTACCTTTTGGTGGCAAAAATTAATGTTACTACATAACATTGAGCACTTAAAATCACAAGTTTCACTCAATTGTTCTACAATTATTTGACAATTGTGGAGGAATAAAAATTGAATCCGTAATCCAATGCTTCCCCCTCCCCATTGTGCTGTGGTTCAATCTCTTTTATAAAGACAGGCTTTTGCAGCTGGCTAATTCATGACATGTAAACATGTAAACACTACAATGCTATCCCATCCCTCTCGGCCAAGACTGGAGACATGTGGAGTTAGAAGTGAGCAGTCTCGTGTGTAGAGGTCTGTTTACAGGGCTCAACGCTAACTTATTGGGTATTAGCTTTTGGTTGCCGAAATTGACAAAATGGTTGCCATGTCTTTAAACTGCCTATATTTGGAGCAGTTCATTTCTTACAGAACTGAACCACACATTTTAATAATGAAACGATGAGAGAAAGGCTTGCAATATAATTTTCCATCCCTCTCAAATAGGGGTGCAACGGATTCCAAAAATCATGATTCGGATCACGGTTTTGAGTCACAATCGGATCAATTTTCAGTTCAGCGCAAGAGAGACTTAATCATTCAAATTTCACCAGTATATTGCTGTTAAACAAAAAAAGTTTACGAGTTTTAAGTAAACGCAACCTTTAATCACGTCTGTTTTTCAGACAACTGCAGTGACCAGTGCTAGTTTGTGTCTTTAAGTTCATAGCTTTAGCTGCAGGCGGTTGTACGGGCCGCTGTTGGAATCCTCTACTGGGAAATACAGTCACACTACACCATTTAGCTAACATTTTAACCATGTTTAGTCCAGTACTGCTGTCGCTAACCAAAGGCTAACATTACCTGCTGTGCTACGTGTTATTAGTGTTTACTAGCGTTACATGCGGTGATGCTTCTGTTGCCTCTGACGTCTGTTTCAGAGCATCAGAGAGCCGCGCAGACATTTAGTGGCTCCGTAATGAGGCACTGAAATCGATGTTGCTATTCTGTCCGGTAGATACCGGGCACTGGTGCCATATTAGCACCGGATTTTAACATGCGCCGTTAACGTTAACCAGAAATTGCGTTGCCTGTATCCAGTCACTGCACAGCTGCAATAGCTGAAAAGTGGTGTTGCGCATGGACGTAGTGTTTAAGCGTCACAGAGACAAATATACTATTGACTTGTTTTGAAATATAAGATTTTCCAGTGTTTTTTTTTTTTTTTTCTTTCTTCTTCTTAAACAAATATTGAACAAGTGGTTGCAAAGGGCACCCAGGGAATCATTACTGTCGAGCCCTGGTATGGTTATTCTCTAGCAGCCTGGTGGTGTTTTTTTAGGTGATTGAATAAAGGTAAACAGCGGACGGTCCTTTGTAATGCCGCTCCACTCTGGCATGGCACTGGGTGGCTGCTTCCGGGGTGATGCTGCATGTGCAATATTCAAATATTCGCTGATTATTACCCAAGCTTAAAAAATGGTAGTCAGGACAGCCCTAGTTGTGTTGTCTGTTCTGGTGGTGTGTTCATGCACTAGATGTACAGAACCACGTAGTGATTTAAGTGGTGATTGAACCAAATACTTATATAATAAAATATTGATTGTGGAGGGTATGTGGTTGTAGATCTGGCTCTTTAGCCAACCAGCTACTGTGGAGAATACAGGGACGTGGCTCTGCCAGAGACTTCGTTGTTTCGGCTTGTTAAAAAAAAAAAAAAAAAAAAAAAAAAAAACCCGGACTATATGAACATCAGACATCAGCACTACCGGTTGCAATTGGCTGAGTCTGTAAACAAAAGAAGAAAAGGGGCGTGCACCTTCTTTCACTACAGGCACTTGTTGGCTATTGTATGCTGTGCACGAGACAGGGAAGCTCCTATTGGTTCAAGTGAGGTGTCAATCAAAAGGTCAGACCGCAGTGGTGGATTTATTACAGGAAAACTGCAGCTGATTACATGATTT
The DNA here is from genome assembly GCF_008692095.1 of Etheostoma spectabile. Classification (NCBI taxonomy): domain Eukaryota; kingdom Metazoa; phylum Chordata; class Actinopteri; order Perciformes; family Percidae; genus Etheostoma; species Etheostoma spectabile. Next base: position 21,051,677 of record NC_045744.1, read on the forward strand.
ACTCCAAAGAATACAGTTGCAGAAGTTACTAGTGCTGTCGGTTAAACGTGTTCCCCAGCGGTGTTAATGCAAACCCATTTTAACCCATTTATTATTTATCACGAGATTAACGTTTTTTTGGCCTAGCAAACTGTCGTTTTTTTCACATGCTGTTGCAACAACTAGTAACTACATCACCACATCGGATCCTGCTAGACCGGAAACAAAACGGGCACGCCACACTAACTTGTTTGGGCATGCGAGCCGGCCAGAGAGTAGTAACGTTGCGTTTTGAGTGGATGGCGAGCGTGAGACGCCGAAATGGACGCCAATACAATTCTGGATGGAAAGTTAACTTTTTAAAAGTTGCCTAAAGGTTCCTTTGAGTAGACCAAAGGGATCTACGTGTTTTTGTTGTTGTGAACTGATCTATCATCGCAGCACGTCCAGTCTGAAATACCACTTGATGGCCAAGTACAATGCTGATGCCAATTCTCCGCCCCCTCATCAAAGTATTTTTTTTCAACCTTTTTATTGATGGACAGTGTTACACTGTGTGGGAAATTATTTGCTCCAAGTGTGAATGTTAGGGTTAAATTTAACACTACAGTAGGTTATAAGCCAATGTTTTTAATAAAAAACATTTGCACAAAACGAGCCGATCCACTTTTCCATGTTAACATTAAAATGAGGAAATAAATTAAGGGACATTTTGAATAGATACAAATGTGTGATTAATTGGGAGTTAACTATGACATTAATGCATTAAAATGTAATTGTTTGACAGCACTAGTTACAACTTAAACATAGGAGATGTGTAAAAATATGATGTGTACAAAAAAGGCGGACAACCTGTGGGCAAGCCGTTGGGGCGCTAATGGGTTAATATCTGACCATATTACAGTAAAGGGTTGGCCATCACTACTGCAGTTTTGCTGTAGTCCTACGTCGTGCTAATGGGGTACTGTTGGCTGTGGTTGTAATAGTCTTTATCATCACCCAGAATCTCAATTTATGAACGGTAGATTAATTGTGATAAATCTCATAGGGAACATTTGAGGTACTAATGAGAGTTCCTTGGTTACTGAATGGGTTAAATTACTCACAGTCCATTCCATTCAGAAATGAAACTCAGTGGCTGCTTAATAGATCAAAATATCAGTTTTACTTTCTTTTCTGTAACCTTTTACAATTGTGCCAAGTTTTGGAAACTTGTGCACTAAGGTTTTGTTTCTGGATTCCTTCGTAGAGTTTAAAGCTAAAGCTTTCAAATGTTTTTTTCTAGCAATAGTAGATGGCTAAAGGAATGGAAAACTGGTGGACGAATCAATTTAAGTTGATTCACAATCGCTCGGTGTGGGAGGTTCCCCTCGGCTACCTGTGTCTCTGTAACGTGTACAAGGCATGCCCCTGTGTCCCCCTAGAGGGTGACAATTCCTGTAGGCTATTTCTTCATATTGCAGGATAAAAACATTGCAATGTCAGTTTTACCAACATTGTGCAGCCCTAATCATTAGCCTTTTACACAGATTCTGCCATCATGCCAGTTTTCCTTTCTTAAACTGAACCAAATAGCGGTGACATAATCCTGCCCTAGCTTGTTTTATACAGAACGTAATAACGGCGCAACATTCCGTCTTTGAACAGGCTGTTTAAAAGTAATGTACCCAGCTAATTGCCAAATGCACGCCTCAGTCAGCTGCACACTCAAACACAAACTGTCCTAACGCTTTACTTGCCCCTCTAAAACTGAGCCAGCCTGGTGTTCCTGGTGCTACAATAACTTAAGTTATTACTTATGTGATGTCTTTTGGATAAAGAAAATGACATGCTTGTGCACACTATTTCCCATGAAGAAATAATTAAACGTTTCACCCCTGATACCTGCCGGGCTCTGTAATGAACCGGTAAGTGGATGAGGAAAATTAGTGGGCGGGATGGGTGGAGTGTGGAGGAGGAAAGAATTGAGGTTAAGGGGGAGGGGAACTCTGTAGCTGCAAAAGTTGGCTTGGGTGTTTTTTGATGTGCATTGAAGCAACAAGCAAACCTCCTCCTCCCGGTCCCGTCTCCGATAGAATATACACGTGTGTGTATGTGTGTATATATAGATCCACCTACCTCCAGACTTGGTGTTGCGTATGCCTCCCAGTCACTGGGATGTTGATTATGTATACACACCTCTAGAGTCCTCCAGTTTTTTCATGTTTACACGCAAATATGAGTAGTTAATTTATAGTAAAGTAGGCTTGCTGTATGCATGTTTATTTTACTTTTACCCTGGGAGATCAACAGACACACACTGAGGCTAAAAAGTTAGCAGGTGGCTAACTCCCTTGTCTTCAAACATCTGTCGGGACTGACTAGTTAGTTTGCCAGCTGAATGGCTTGCTAACCTAGCTACTGACTGGCCTCCGCAGAGCTCTTTGGCCTGTTGGCTGGCTGGCAGCTGCTGCTGTTCAAACAGAGTTGCATCTGCTGGGCCTTTTTGTTCTAATACGCGCACACACCCTGAGTGTGTTTGAAAAGAGAAGTTCTTTTGTTTGGTAGTAAAAGAGAGAGAGTGGGAGAGAGAGAGAGAGAGGGGAAGAGAGATATATGACGACGAAAATGTAAATTGTTACTGTTGTGTGTTGCTAACATCCTCCTAGAGTTTGTTTTACCCGTTGGTTGGAGAAAACAACTTTTAGGTACATTTTGAGTACTAGCTGCAACTTTGGCTAATTAGTTGACATAAAGTAAGATAACCATAATTAATAGACTAATATCTATATGGTAATGACAAACAGTGACTAGTTAGTCACGTCTGACTGTGTAATAGATGTTATATTTAACTCATGACCCCTTTTATGTATATAAAATTGACTTTTACCTTCTAGCTTTTACTTTAGCGGAGGTCCAGCTACATTCATGTTGGTCTATGCACAGTGTTATGGTTCTCTGCATGCCAGTGTTGGTAGCAGTGTTTTTGCTCAAACAATAGGCCAGTGGGTAAACTTGGCACATACTTTCAGTCAAATTGCTGTAATAAATTCACCTCAGTTACGTTTTCAACCCCTTATTTAGAGAATAAGATGAATGCTTAATTTTGTCAAATTTAAATGTGGAAACTGTGTGTTTCAAGTTGCCTCTAAACATGTGTGGCATTTTGTGAAATTGTCCGTGTCTGCTCAAACACTCAAGCATTCTCACTACAGTCATCATAGTACAGCTTTTAGCACTTAATTTAAAGCATATAGCTGCCTGTTGGTCTTGTGCACTAATTTAAATTTTTTGTCTTTCTTGCTCCCCTCCGTCTTTTCTGTTCTGCTCTGCTCTTTATCTTTCCCTCCCACTGTCTGTCTCTCCAGGAACCTTAAGTAGGACCATGGAGTAGCAAGCTTCAAATTAGAAGCTAACTGATTAGCTCCTCACTGCACAACACACCTCCCTCCATCCAGTCCCCTCCATCTGTGGGGCCCCCACCCAGGCATGGCGGACCCAGGGATGTTGAGTTTATTTGGGGACGATGCAGGGCTGTTCTCAGATGGATTAGATGGTTTAGGGGACTGCTTTCCTCAGCAGCCTGCCGCTGCCCAGTCCAACCCCTTAGCCCAGCAGACTAATCCCTCTCTGAACCATGAGCACCAAGGAAACAGGGGATACCACCAGGGGATGATCCACAGTGCTGGGCCTGGCCCAGGGCAGCCTAAATTGGGGCAAATGTACGACCATGGCCCCTACACAAGCTATGATCAACCTGGTGCCCCCGGCGGACGAATGCTGTCACAGAATGGTCCCAGCCAGGGGCCACCAAACGTAAACACGGCCATAAATGGTTTGGCTTCCCACTACCATAATAACCCAGTTAACTCTAGCAACCCCCTCCATGGATACCCAGGTGATGCTGGGGGTGGAGGAGGTGCGGGTGCAGTTTGGGGTCAGCAGCAGCAGAGCAGATCAGCTTATCAACAGGCTCCGACACAACCAGGGGGTGCCCCCAACCAGATGGGAGGCTACCAGATGTCTCAAGGCAACTATGGTGGGATGCAAGGCCCACCAGCACCCAATGCAGCTCGCATGAACCAACACTACCCTTCACAGAGCATGGCACCCCCTCCTGCTCAGGATCCATCTCACTACCTGGGAAATGTTGGAATGGGGGGGGCCCAGATGAGACACACCCAGCCTCAGTCACAACCCCAGGGCTATCCCAATATGGGCCACACACCCCGATACCCACACTCCCCCTCTCGACAGCCTCCCCACCCCCACCAGCACCAACCGGGTATGGGGGGGTTTGGGGGTGGTCAGTACCCTGGCTATCAGGCCCAGTATGGAGCCATGGGACCTGGGATGGCCCAGAATGCTAATGCTAACGTCAATGCTAACACCAGCCAGGCCATGGGACCAGGGCAGCTTGGCCAGAGGTTCAACCAGGGATCAGGCCCAGCAGCTGGGCAACAGGGGCAGCGATACCCCCCTGGACCACCCCAGCCACATCAGACCCTCTCTGCCCCGATGCAGCAGCAGGCAGGGCAGCAGGGCCAGCCTATGCACCCCCAGAATCTGCCCCAGGCCCAAAACCAGGCCCAGTCCCTCCTTGCCCCTCCAGCTCAGGGATCTTACCCCTCCCCCTCTTCCATGTCCCCCATGCGGGTTTTGGGAACACCAACACCTCCTCCCCAACAAGTCAGGCCCCCTAGCGCAGGACTAGCTGGACCCTCAGAGGTTGCAGGGTACACAGCCCTGCACCCTTCACATAATGCTCTGGCCCATCCACAAAGAACTCCCCAAATTCCTTTGTCTGCCCCCCAACACCAGCAGCCCCACAACATGCCCCCCAATGCAGGGCAGATGTATCCCGGCATGGGGCCGCAGCGTGCTCCACAAATGGGGCCAAATAGGCCACAGCAAGGTAAGCAAAGGATATTTGATGCAGGCCTGTCACTTTTTGGCATCCATTCAACCCATTCTCTTCCACCATTAACATTCAAATACAACAAACACAATACTATTGATTACATAGATGGATGTGAACCAACTAGGAATTTAGTTTTGGTTAATTTTGCTTACAATAGCCCAACATCCATTAATTGATATGCCGCTCCTGGTGTGACTTTTGTCTGTATGCTGTTTCTGCTATATTGGACGGGAGCTAGCTAGTAATTTTAGCGTTTGACACGGTGCCTTTGCTCTGATCTGGCTGGGGTCGAGTTGTTGCAGCTGCAGCAACTGCTGTTTGCGGCGGTTGGCTCTCCTTCCGGCAAAGTAGTCCTAGAGGCTGGGAGTGAAGCGGAGGGACCACGGGGTGTGCTAATAATTACTAGCTACCTTTTAGCTAACTACAAAGTAAGCTTCCCCCAGTGCTGCGTTTTAAATGTTTTCGGAAATTTTACAATCATTTCAAAATGAGCGCATGAAATATTCAAGTTACTACAAGAGGAAATGTGTAACATGTGGCTATATTTTGAATAAAATAATTTTACTTTAAATATCTGATACTAGCCCAATCAGCATGTCTTCTCCTTTTTTAAAACATTGTGTGCAAATTTGCTATGTTTTATAATTTAAGAACAATAATTAATATATACCAAAATCATATCACAAAAGCTGAAATTGATTACTCTTTTTTTTCAACAAAAATACACAAAATGAAATCATGATAACAATCATTGATATTGGAAGTTTACGAGTGAGTGAAGGCAGCAGAGAAACTATAGTCTTACTCTGGCCTTTCAACGTAAATTAAGATTAGCATTACTGTAGAATGACTATGAATAATAGTGCAAATCCAACTAAATTGACTCAACTTATTTTTGTAGCTGCAGAATTGGATGAATCATTGCAATTTACTGTATTTCAATTAATAAATTAACAATTTTAGAAAAGTTTTTCCCCTCGTAAAAGGGGCCAGTAAAACCTTGATCAATTGGCCAGTAGGGGAAAAAGGTTTGAACCCTGCTTGTATGGCGGCTCCTCTAGATATACACACGGTCTCCAGACATGGGCATGACAGTGGTCAGATCACACGGTCCGGATATGCAGCATCTCTCAAAACGTTTTTCAGGGATCTTCCGCATGGGCAGAGATGGTATGCACTGTAGATGTTGTACCATCAACCCTCCAGTTGCTAGCTCACAACTGGAATACAGTTCAACTAGGGTTCAACCCTTTAGTTACTTCTGCACTTAAATCAAGCCCTTACATGTGTGAATTATTGAAGCAATTCAGAAACTGATATGGTCTGTGAACCTGTAATGTTTATGTATTTTGCACACGAGTCACTCTTTTCCCCTCTCTTACTACACTGATGATTGGGTGAAAGTTGAGCGTAATTTTGTTATTGTATTTTAGGAGGTAAAACACTGTTAGAATCATGCATCCATTTAGTCAATGATGATACTCTCTTCCTCTCCCTCTCTACCCCCAGGGCCTCATGAAGCACCAGTCAGCCAGGGGGGAGATCAGTGTCTGCTCCAGGCCTCTCAGCAGGCCTCTCGAAGTGGGCAGCCCACTCCTATGGGTTTCCAGGTTCAGACTCTTGGTCAACATGGAGTTCCTGTCCTAAACCAGGGCTTGCCACCACCAGCTCAGAACGCTCCGACGCAGCACACGCACATGCCCCCCCAACCCCACCACCTGCAGACACGCCCCCTGCTCCCAGCCAGGCCTCCCACCCATGGGCACCTCCGCCTTCCGCTTCCCACCCGCTATCCTCACCCCCTCTTACCCCACAGAAAGTGCCTCACGTACAGGTGAGTCCCCGTCAAACAAACACTTTCATGTGGTAGCAACGCTGTGTGAGTATGAGAAAGATCAAAACTTGTTTTCATGTGTGGGTGTATTTCATGTGAGGTTTATTTTTTATGCGGGTGGGGAATTTGTTTGGAGTGTAAGGGGTGTGTGTGTTGTGTGTGTGGTGTGTGTGTGTGTGGTGTGTGTGGTGTGTGTGTGTGTGTGTTTGTGTTGTGTGTGTGTGTGTGTGTGTGTGTGTGTGTGTGTGCTGTTGTGTGTGTGTGTTTTGTGTGGTGTGTGGGGTGTGTGTGTGTGTGTGGGTGTGTGTGTGTGTGTGTGACATTTGAGAACACAGCAGTGCATGGGTGGTTCGGGGTGGGGGTGTGTGTGTTGTGCCTTTTGTTTTTTTGTTGGGTTTGGGCCCCGTGTGCGGTTGTGTTTCGTGTGTGTGTGGGGACAATGGATTTTTGCAGCTGTTTGTTTCCTGTGCACTGCATACCTGAGGGGTGTGTGTGTGTGTGTGTGTGTGGTTTGCGCACACATACACACAGGCGCCACCAGCATAATCTCTCCTCCCTCCTGCTCCCACAACTCCCCTCTCCTCTGTAGAGGAAACCTCCTTCCTGTCTCTCCCTTCCTCCCGTCTCATCCTCTTTCCGCCTCTCTCTCTCTCTTCTCCTCTCTCTCTTCTCTCTCTCTCTTCTCTCCTCTCTCTCTCTCTCTCTCTCTCTCTCTCTCTCTCTCTCTTCTTCTCTCTCCCCTCCCTCTCCCCCCTCTCTCCCGCCTGTCTGTCTCACATGTTTATCTTATCCATTTTTAGGGGTATCATCTCTAAGTTAATGTTGTGTAGCTGAATGTGCAGAGAGACAGACAGTTGGAAAAGCAGGAGATTGTGAGGAGGGGGGAAAAAAGAGCTGGGGGGGGGATAAAGAGAATGGGGGAGGTGGAAACCATTAAGAGGAAAGAAGTGGGAAAACAAGCAAAGATCTCAAGAGAGGGAGTCCAGGATCTCTAGCAGAGGAGACGGAGGGGAGGGCTGCTGGGAAGAGGTTAGATATTCTCAATGGCAACCTCCATGTTTGTGTTTGTGTGAGCGTGCACTGTCGCCCACTGCCTGCGTCACGTGTCCTCAGCTTCCAATAGCTTTTTTTGTTGCTCAAAGCCCCCTTTCTCCCCTGACCCATTCACACACAATAGCAGCCCTGTGGCCACACACGCGCACACACGCACAGATCTAGTCCCCTTTTTCCCCTTCCATCTTTGTTCACACAACTCCCCTCTCCTCACTTAGTACTCCCCCACCCCACCTCCAAGCCTCGCTGCGTTTTGTGGTTGACATTTCAGCCGTCACTCTTAATTTATCCAGCACTCCTGACCTAGATGCCAGGTTGACTAGTGAGCCCTGCACCGCGCCTGGGCGAGCTGCATTGCGTTCCCACCTACGCAGCCGGCACCACCACACACACACACACACACACACACACACACACACACACACACACACACACACATGGGCTGGGAAGTGCGGTCGAAAGGGATGGCAAATTTGCCTGGGGAAATAGGATAGCCTAGCTAGGACAATACTCAGAGTTGTGTGTGTGTGTGTGTGTGTGTGTGTGTGGCACAGAAAGGGAGTTCTCTCTGTGCCTCATGATGCACTTGTTAGAAAGAGCCACATACACACACATAGCACGCTGGTCAGTCAGTCATAATGACTGTATGTCTGGTACTCTAAGCTCCATCTGTTCGCTAAGCATGGTTATTACACACACACACACACACACGCACGCACACGCCTGCTTCAGCAACTCAAGGTCACAGCTTTGGCAGAGTGCTGTGCTGTGACCTTTATCACACACACATACATACACACACACACACACAGCACTTTCGTTGACATATAACATGCCTGTCTCGCCCCTCCCCCGCTTATACATGCTGTCAGTGAGCTGCTATACCATCCAGCTTGCCATCGCTCTGGTGCTTCAAGGAAATACTTCTGTTTACTCCTCTCTGCATTTCTGTGGTTTATAACTGGAAAATATTTCTCACTGGTTGACACAATGCTCAATTTCTCTCATACATTTCATCAGAAATTCACATTAGTGGTGTGTAGTAACAAGAACATTTCATACAAATGTATCTAAAAAAAAGAAAAGAAACTTGTTTGCCTGTTGTCTCCTTTCAAGCTCTGTTTTTGTTAAGGTTAAGCACAGTTAAACTATCTGTCCATCAAAACGGATGAATAGAAACGATGTTGAGATGGGCATGTCATCTGTCCTCTCTGAACAATAGATACCTTATGGCAAATTTAGTGAAAATCACTGAGGAGCCACAGCAAATAACTTTGGCGGCACCCTTGTCCTGAAAGATGACATACTTAATCTTCCTTTAGGACATGTAATACCAGCACTAGTGCACCTTGCCATGGTAGTTCTCTACAAACTGACTCATCTTGGTTTTGGTGGGTGAGTGATTTTTATTGAAACCACCTCCCTAGGGCTGTAACGATATGGAAAATAAAACCAAAATCGCGACACTCAGCTTTGCAAACCTGTCGTGGTGGGAGAAGGCAGAATCGCGACACACCCCACATTAGCTACTTGTCAACTAGCATCTTTACAGTAGGCACCAAAGCACTTTTCCTCTCCGTTCCCCCTACAGGTTGGGAGGGGAAATGTTACCAATATTATGTCTCATTCCAACGAGTTAATGAACAACTGAAACGATTTTGGAAACATTATTTTAAGGTACAATAGAATCTTTGTGTTGAATTGATCAACACTGAAATCAATCAATATTAATAACTAAGACATCTGTTGTATTACTCTGTTGCAAACTGAGATGTAATCAATGACAAAACGATGCCATGTGGCAGAAAAAAAAAAATTGTATTATGACCCCGCCCAAGAAAATATAAGAATCAAGGTTGAAACGATTCGTGGATTAAAAATTGTGACCCGACTCAAACCAAAGTTTGGTGAATCGTTACAGCCCCACACCTCACCTATTTGTCTGCTGCTGCAGTGTCTGAACAGAGAGGATGTACTGCATTCTGTGCATACTGTGAACGATGTCTGGATGTTTTGTCATGAAGAAATACATGTGTATAGTTTAGGGTTGGGCCCCTTTTGCAATTTTTGTGTGTGTGTGTTTTAAAGTACAAGGTTTGGTACCCAACGCCAGTTCACTTTATTTTCAGTTTCAAGTTTGTCATATGCACCTTAGTACAGAGTACCACAGCAATTAAATACAATATGCCTTTTTGCACTCTCTCAACACCAGTCAACAATAACATTTATAATAACATAAATAGCATTTAAAACTTTAAAACCGCACAGTAGACATAGTGACTGAGTGATTTAGTACAGGCCACAGCCCTCCTTCCTGCTATGCCATCAGTCTGTAACCTCATCACCTGGGGGTAAAAACTATCCCTATAATGTGATGTGCGCGTAGGGATACTCTGCAGACGTCTCCCTGATGGAAGGTGGGAGAAGAGGTTGTGTGCAAGATGACTAGAATCCCGCATAATACCTTGTTCCTTCTTTGTACTTAGCTAGTGTAGCTAAGTCTGTGAAAACCTGGCTTCAAATCTGAGTATTTAATAACATTTTATATTTACAACTAATATTGCAACAATCAAAGTAAAAAAAAACATGTTTGGTTTTATTTAATAGTTAAAACATTTAGCTAATCTGCTCTATTGGAACACTGTTGGTGTAGTTGATCAATTTTGACTGAGAGTGTCATCAGGTCCTGTTTTAAAATGATGCATAATACTGATTAGTGGACATGGACGTTAGCAACATCAATCTTTCGTGTGATATGTGCTAGACTGTTATAGACCTTGGCAGACAATTGTGCGTGTGAACTTGTCAACTTGAACTACTTCCAAATTTATAACAAATCAAGGATTTGTCAAGAAATCGGCTTTTCCTTTTAAGCTTGTAGACTCCTGGAAGTGGCATTTGCTCCAGTTTTGCCAGTTCAGCATCCATCAACCAATGACCGACCAAAGCTAGTGCCTAGTGATAAGGAAAATGTGACTGTGCAAAAAGGGTTTCAAGCAGAAGAGGAAATCCGTCTAACATTACAAAACATTTACTGGCAGCTTGGTAATGAGTTAACTTCAAATGAAGTTATGCATGAATAAGTAAAAACCATATCTTTTAACTTTTTTCTAGAATTGAAAAATATCACAGCTGGTGCTAGAATAATTTTTTTTCTTCAAATACATATATGGCTTGCTCAAATAATACTAGAATTTGATTCTCATCAAATCAAGATTTGATAAGAATCATGGGTCTTGCGCCAGCACGTGTAGGAAGTGGTGCAAAACAATTACAGACCAGAGTTGATGTCAAAGCGAACAGGTCTGGTGGTGTTGGATGGGTCTTCCCATTGACAGATAACAATGTGACTGGCAATACTGGAACCTGCTGAATGGTGGGAGAAACTGAGCAGCTGTCAATATTGGATAGATGGATGGACCAAGTAACGGGAGAAACTGAATGATGTGGACCGTATTTCCTTTCACTCAATCCTTTGGGAGTCTTAAGTGTTTCTGCCTGGTAGATTTAACCCTTCATCTCACTCTTTCAGCTGTCCTGCCCTCCTTCAGCTTCCTCACCCCTCTTCACTCACCTTCCTCCTTACACTCTCTATCCTCCAACCTCCCCTCTGTCCTATGAGAGATGAAACTTAACACTGTTCACCTCCTGAGTCTCTTATATTAGCCCTGCAGCCTTTCTGTTGGTATGAGTAATTCATTGAGGTCTTTATGGATTTTTTTTTAAATATTATTAAATTCAGTTATTATTGATAGAAGTTTACATTAATACAACCTGTTTGAGAAGTGGATTATACTAGTGTTTCAGTAGAGAGCAGTGAGTTTTCCATTCTCCGTGGATTTAAACAGTACAATTCGGCACACCAGCGAGCTAAATTTACTCTGCAGAACACCAAACCTGACGCAGGACGTGTGTGTGTGTGTGTGTGTGTGTGTTTGTGTGTGTGTGTTCCGTCCGTGTGTGTCCGTGTGTCTCCATTGTCACTCTTGTGATTGATTATCTGGGAAGCTTGGCAGAAGGACAGATTTATCTCTTGGCACCCCCCCCCCAATCTTTCTTTTCCGTGATTGTCTCTCTCCATCTCTTTCCCTCCCCTAGTTATCATCCCTCTCTTCCCAATATTTGTGTTTTAAATGGCTCAGTTTACGTATGTGTCAGCAGGTGTTTGTGTGCATGTGTGCAGAGGTTTTGTGATGTGTGACCTTGCAGTAGTTTGGTGGGAAATGTGTGCGTACATTAGCATTCTCCTGATGGAAGTGGACTTTCAGTTATGGCACCCCACACCCCCACCCCATGAAGTGTGTGGGTGTGGGTGTGTGTGGGTGTGTGGTGTGGTGTGGGGTGGGTGGGTGGGGCTGCTGTCGCCGTGGCATTTTGCTATAGACTTGCTGATGCTCACACACTTCATTGACACGCACTGAAATGCACATGTGCGTTACACATATATACACTAAGGAATACTCATGTGACACACACACACTCCCTTGCTGCGCCTTTTTGAAGTATGGAGATAATTTATTCGTGTCATGATGCCTGATTTCCCATCTGCTACTGGGACCCTGAGCAGCTGGAGAGAGAAGAAGAGGGAGGGAGGGAAGAGAGGGTGAGGGAGGAGAGGCAGCTGGAGAGGCTCCCAACAGCTGGTAACCAGTTGCCTGTCACAGAAAGCTTACTTGGGGAGCAATGAGTGAAGGTGGAGGAAGAGGGAGAAAGGAGAGAGGATCAAGTCTTTCCGGGAGAGCAGTAGTAGCAGGAAAAATGAGGTGTCAGTCGGTTTTGTTTACCAAGGTTAGCCTGCTGGAGGAGGAGGAGGAGGAGGCAGTAGGGGGAAGGAAACTGTAGCAACATGGAGTGGAGGAAAGAGAGGGAGGAGGTGGTATCCAAGATGGATGGATGGATGGATCCCCTCTTACCCCCTCTGCTCTGTAGTCCGCCATTACAGAAACATTCAACCCTCACCCTGCAAAAAATATAGCTGCATTGACTTGAAAGGCTGGCACGGCAAGTGTTGATGGAAAAACATTAGCAGAACATTTCATAGCACATGTGCTCAGACAGATCCATGTTTGACGGGATTGAGTTTAGAGCTGAAACGATAAATTGATTAGTCAATCAACAGAAAATGAATCAATAAGTTTGATTATTGACTCATTTACTTGTTTGTTTTTCTAAGACAGTAAACTTAATATCTTTAGGTTTTGGACTCTGCTTTTACAAAACCAGACATTTTTGACATTTTATAGATACACCTAATTGCCTGGTAATTGATGATGATAATAATCATTAGTTTTACCATTTGTTTTAATAAATGAAAAGTTCCCTTCACAACTTTCCAGATGTCAAGGTGACACCGTACTAATGTCTTAGGAGCAGTCCAGAGCCCAAATATATTATGATGTAAGAAGCAGAAAATGGCTTTAAAAATGTTTTTAAGTGGGTTATTTGAATTTTTTTTTATAATGCAATATGTTTTTAAGCATAATTTGAAGTTGCTGAAAAACTCAAAATTAACAGATACCTTTCTTCCCCACCTTCCAGCATTCCCCCACCGACCCGTCAAGCGATGCCTCAATGATGGTACTTGACCGGCCGACAGTTGGTGCCGGTGCCCCTGGCCAGCCTATCAGCAAAGAGCAGCCCAGCGACCAGGAGACCAAGCCAAAAAAGAAAAGGAAGAAGAAAGCAAAAGTAGTGGACGGTGAGAAAGAAGAGGGAGGGAAGAACGCAGCAAGAGAAGACATAAAGTCTGAATTTCCCGAAACAGGAAGTGATGCAGGTGAACAGGCTACTAGCACAGGAATTGTAGAGGGAAGTACGCCACTGGTGGAGGAGAAGAAAAAGCGGAAAAAGAAACCAAAGGAGAAGGCAGAGGGCAAGGAGCCCAAGAGCCCAAGACCCCGAAGACGCCTAAAACACCCAAGACTCCCAAAGAGCCCAAGGAGCCCAAGGAGAAGAAACCCAAGAGCTCCACGCCCAAGACCAAGACCCCCAAGAAAACCAGGTAGGAACAAGCAGCATTACAGTAGTCATGGTTTGTGTTTGGTTGTTTATGAAGTACTGAAATGATTCAAACAAGAGGCGGCAGGCAAAACCAGGGATACCAGTGGATGAAAAACACTCTCTCTCTTTCTTTACTGTCTTTTTCCACCATCTTTCTCTCCATCACTCTGTGATCAACCAGGGGAACTGAAGGGTCAAACCTCTGAGGTGTTTTGTGTGTGTGTGTGTGGTGTGTGTGTGTGTTGTGTGTGTGGGTGTGTGTGTGTTTGTGGTGTTGGGGTGTGTGTGGTGTGGTGGGGTGGGTGTGGTGTGTGTGTGGGTGTGTGTGTGTGTGTGGTGTGTGGGGGTGTTTTGTGTGTGTGTGTGTTTTGGGGGTGGTTTTTTGTGTGTGTGTGTGTGTGTGTGTGTGTGGGGTTTGGTGTGGGGTGTGTGTGTGTGTGTGTTGATTCACAGGGCTTAGTGAAGCATTGACTGACAGATCTGAGGATGAATTTTTATTTTTTCTATAGATTCTGATCAACAGGTTAAAACTACTGGGGTCCCGGTGGAAAGTAGCATTATCACCTTCCGTCAGCCTTTTCTGTTAACCCCTGGAAATGCACTTTTTTCTTAAAGAAGGGTAACACTTAATTGTCTGTTAATTATCAACTCAAAAATTTCATTTGTAGCTTGTTTTGGGAAAGGGAAAAATGGGCTATTGCACTTAATCTCTACTCTGTTAAGCGACTTTGAGCTTGGGAAAAGCGCTATACAAATTCAATTTATTATTATTATTTATTATTATTATTATTATTATTATTATTATTTTTGCATGCACTTACTACCCAGAGATTACTGGTCTGTCCTTTTCTACCTACAGTTTAGTTTCTCTAGATGGGGCTTAATGTATATGTGCATTACTTTTTTTCTATAAAGTGAGACTATGTAACTTTTAGTAAACAGCAGCCAAGTGGAAAATGACAAATGGGCAAGACATAGATAGATGGATATCTATCTATCTATCTATCTATCTATCTGTCTACTGTCTGTCTGTCTGTCTGTCTGTCTGTCTGTATCTAATTTGTCATGTTTTTTTAAAGTTAGTTTTGCTTTAATGGGTTGGGCTTTTTGTATGGCGTTGAAGCCCAACCGTTAACGCCTGCGTAGTATGCCTGTGCTGAAGTAGACACGTCTTTTGGTTGCAATCTCGGATCTACCAGGAGCTTCCTCAGTGAATTTAGACGTCCTGGTGATATAGATTTAGCTAGATTCAACTTCTAGCACTTATCAGTGTTCAGCTTTGATTCACTTTGTTTACACAAATCACTCCCTTCTCTTTCTCTTCCTATCTGGTTTTATCACATTTCTTTTTTTCTCCATCTTTTCTTTTTTTGGGGCAACACTTGTCCAAGTCCTTCTCTTTTCTTAACTTGCAATGTGCAATCTCCTGATGTGAATGCTTTTTCACCTTCCACATCCCTTGCAAATCTATCAGAAAGAGAATGGGAAGAGGCAAAGAGTTGAGAGTATTTGTGTATGAGGGCGTCAGAAGTGTTTTCATTGAGAAGTTGGAAACTTGATCGGACTGAGGAATGTCTCTCTCTCTCTCTCTCTCTCTCTCTCCTCTCTCTCTCTCTCTCTCTCTCTCTCCTCTCTCTCTCTCTCTCTCTCTTCTCTCTCTGCCTCGTCACCCCCCCCCCCCCCCCCCCTTCGCCCCTTTTTATCCCGAGGAAGAGGGAGGGCCAAAGCAGCAGGCAAGGGTCAGCGCTGGGTGTGTGTGTCCGTCCACGTCTCACTGGAAAAGATTCAGAGGCGGGGAATGGGGGGGACCTGGAGTTAGTGCATGTGAAGCGGTGAGGGGGCAGGCGTTTTGTGTGTGTGCTCGCGTGCGTGCATGTGTTGGGGGAGGGGTAGTTGGTAATCTTTGTGGCAGAAAATGGCGTCTAATGATAATGAAGGCCATTCTGCTGACCACTCCACAGCGTGTGTGTGTGTGTGTGTGTGTGTGTGTGTGTGTGTGTGTGTGTGTGTGTGTGTGTGTGTGTGTGTGTGTGTGTGTGTGTGTGTGTGTGTGTGTGTGTGTGTGTGTGTGTTGTGTGTGTGTGTGTGTGTGTGTGTGTGTGTGTGGTGTGTGTGTGTGTGTGTGTGTGTGTGTGTGGTGTGTGTGTGTGTGGTGTGTGTGTGTGTGTGTGTGTGTGGAGAAATGTGGGGGTGGGGGAGTACATTCTTTGCCCCTTTTTATGCAAGTGTGTGGTTAGTAAACTAGCTCTTATCTGTTGTCAGCCTTTCCTCCATCTTGAGTGGTGGCCGGAGCTCCCAGGTTAATTTAGCATAATAATGGCTGCCGGCCATTCACTGCTACTCTAAAATGGTGGACCGCTGCAATCACCCTAGTATCTTCTTTTATTCTTTCTTCTCCTTTCTCCTCCCTCCAATCCCACCTCTTCCTGCTGAAGAAGGGTATATCCTTTCATCTTCTCTCCATTGCCCTCCCCATCTTCCCTCTTCCTGTCTCTGTCTGTCTGAATTATGCCAAGGGTGGAGGATTGAGTTGTCCCATGTTGTCTTTCGCACATAAGTTTCCATAGTTTTAAATGAAGTTTAGTACGGCTCTCATGAAGTCCAAGCTCATGATTAGTTGTGGTTCATTCCTCATAGGGCAGTCATACAGCATGTCTCTAGGTCTTTGTGAAGTTATACATTAAATGATTTCAAGGCTTTATAATTTTACCAATTAGCTGTTGCCTTGATTTTAAGTATTTTTTTTCACAAGACTTTTTTAACTTATTGTTTACTTGTCTGACTAACTAGAATTCATGCTTGATTTTTTTAAAAAGCTGTAAAGCTCTAAAATGAGCTTTTAAAAAAAGAAGAAAAACAACTTCTCTTGGTGTAGTGAGGCCATTAGAATGTAATACGTTCACTTGTGTTTTCGCTGGGATTTGTGTAAGATTTCCACCAGTGGGGGGAGAAATAAGCCCCAAAGCTCAAGAGTTTTCCATGTGGCCCATACTACGCTCCCTTATGTTTACTTTCTGCTCAGTGTATTTGCATCTATGTATGAACACTACAAAACAGGATGAAGCCTTAACACACTGGCGGTACTGTTAACCATTTGAGCGCAGGCTGTTTTCAAGGTTTCACTTCCTTTTTTATAGAGGTGTGTGGCATTGTCACATTAGCTTTGCATTTTCTGAATCTGTTAGGGTCCCATCAAGTTGCATGTCTGTGGTAAAATGTGTTTTCTGGGACAGTTGTTATAATAACTTGTTTCTTTGCCTATATGTCCACACCATTTCAACACCACAAATATCTTGACAGGAATGGGTCAGCTTTCAGGCATATTGACGGGAATTTCCATCCCGACTAGTTCTAGTATTATCATAAAATCACATTTTCCTGATTTGTTTTTCCTTATCTGATTTACATTTAGGATAAATATTTAAGATTTTGCCACCATGGTTCCATCATGCTTTGAGTGATGTATACACAAAAGATAATGTTGCCTGGACTTGATGATTGAGAAAATATTTGAAGTTATAAAGTAGTTTTTTTTCATAATTTCCTCTTCATAATCTTCCTCTAATCTTATGCATGGATTCCTGTCTAGCGAATGTGACTGGACTTTTGGGTGCGTGCAAGATGCAGGCTGTCCCTTTTACACAAATGTTGTTTCAGCTCTGTTATTAATTCGACTGCCGGCTCAATTCCCAACCAGTTTCGTGCCCGTACCATTTACACAGCATGATAAGGCGGAAGGACTGCGCAACATTCCTTTAAGCGCTTTGAGTAGTCGTTAAGACTAGAAAAGCGCTATATAAAGAGACAATAAATGGAAACCTCAGATACAGTCAGCACGATTGGTTTAAGCTTTTAGAAAGGTGTGCATATGTGACCGATACGGAGGGAATCATGTGCTTTACTAGTCGAGTCAGCTCATTCCTCTCCTTTGACCTTGCTTTCTCTCTTCTTCCTTTTTTCCTTTGCTCTCTTTCACTATCGCTCCCTCTCTGTCTACCTCTCTCAAAGGAAGTACATCTATAAATAACCCAGCTCTCAGCTGCCACACCCTTCCGTGTGCGTGTGTGTGTGTGGTGTGTGTGTGTGTGGTGATTTGTTTGCAGTACACAAACAAGTTAGACATGCATGCAGGCACCTTGCTTTCTGCGTGTCTGCAGACGTGTGTAAATACAGCGCTTTTTGAACGTGTATGTGCGTGTGGCCTTCTGGCCATGGGTTTTGTTTTTTGTTGCCGTAGGTCGAGTGTGTGTCCATGGGGTTTCAGTAGTATGACTCATCACGGCAGCAGGTGTCCTTTGTACTCCACCCCTCCTGTTTTTTTTAATCTTTCTCTTCACTACTTCTTTCTTTTCCCATATTTTACTCTGCTTTCTGTCTCTCCTTTATCCCCTTCCCCCAATTTGAAAGAAGCATCTAAACACACACACACACACACACACACACACACACACACACACACACACACACACACCACACACACACACACACACACACACACACACAGCACCACAGCTGGCCAGCGTGTGTGAGTGCCAGGCTTTAAGCCCATGAGTAAAAAGCTGAGTGAATGAGAGACATTGAGGACGGGGTGTGTACACCTGGACAGGACTAGCCTTATATACAGCTGTCTAATGATGAATGTAAAGATCCATAGGTTAATCAGATATTCTGAGTTAACAGCCTCTCAACTAATTTGAGACAAAATTGAAATCCGTCCATCGAATGAAAACCTAATATTTATTTTAAACTTGCCATACGCAGACTCTTTTTGGCCACTTGGGGGCACTGGAAACCAGCTATGAACACAACTATGTTTGTTTACATGCAAACTAATATTCCACTATCATTCAGAATATGACAATATTCCAGATTAGATTTGGGTCATGTAAACAGCATATTCCATTTGGCTATTCGAAATAAGAGCTTTTTACAAATAAAGCTTCAGATTAAGACGTGAGATGTGCCGCGATTATTCAGGTTTTGAAAGCATTCTTTTGACATTTAGAATATGCATCTCTAACACGGTTTGGACCCCAGTTTGTGACAGTTACAGCTTCTTGCAGGTTAACGGTTTACGGTCAACTCTGTGCGCTGCTATGGTTATTTTACCAAAACCAACAAGCTAACAGTTTCCAGTAGGGCTGCACAATTATAGCCAAAATGATATTCACGATTATTTTGATCAGAATTGAGATCACAATTATCACATTTGTTGATTTTAACCAAAACAAAGGCAATACATTTAAATACAATGTGTATGTAAATGTAGTCATTTACGTATTATCAGCTTTTAATTTGAAATGGCGTACTTGCTACCAGAAGGTTGCTTAATTCCACATTCAGCAGTTAGGAACAGGGTGGGAAATTAACTATTTTGCCCACCAGCCACAGTGGCTGGTAGATGCCCAATTTTACCAACCACTTATATTTGTTACCCAGCCACTTTTTCAGAAATTCAAATTTATAAAAAGTGCACTATCATGTTTTGAATTGCTTCAATACATTATTTTTTATTAAAACATGTTTTAGCTGCAAGGTCTTAAGGCAGTACCAACAATGGATACATTGTGCTTAGAAGTAAAGAGATGGGGAAGGTTTCTTTTACCATCTTCAGAGTTAATGATCTACAACCACCATGGTTACCAAACATTTTCATTCCTAAACAGATTTGTCAAGCCCAAAAAAGCATTATTTTGGCATACCTAATAAAAGATACACAGATGTGGATGAAAAACATTCTTCATTGTACATGGATACATTAATCATCCTGGTATCCTCAAATTATCTGAAATGTCAACCTCATGGTGGCGCTAGAGGGGATATCCGGCGATTACTAGAGTCAGTAGGATTTATCTGCTGGCTACCATAAATGTTTGTACAAATTGTGCTCCTGGGGTCCCGTTGTCCCCAGCTGTATGGCACTGTGCTCCTGGGGTCTCGTTGTCCCCGGCTGTATGGCACTGTGCTCCTGGGGTCCCATCGTCCCCAGCTGTATGGCACTGTGCTTCTGGGGTCCCGTTGTCCCCAGCTGTATGGCACTGTGCTCCTGGGGTCCCGTCGTCCCCGGCTGTTTGGCACTGTGCTCCTGGGGTCCCGTCGTCCCCAGCTGTATGGCACTGGGCTCCTGGGGTCCCATCGTCCCCAGCTGTATGGCACTGTGCTTCTGGGGTCCCGTTGTCCCCGGCTGTATGGCACTGTGCTCCTGGGGTCCCATCGTCCCCAGCTGTATGGCACTGTGCTTCTGGGGTCCCGTTGTCCCCAGCTGTATGGCACTGTGCTCCTGGGGTCCCGTCGTCCCCGGCTGTATGGCACTGTGCTCCTGGGGTCCCGTCGTCCCCAGCTGTATGGCACTGTGCTCCTGGGGTCCTATCGTCCCCAGCTGTATGGCACTGTGCTTCTGGGGTCCCGTTGTCCCCGGCTGTATGGCACTGGGGTCCCGTCGCTTCCAGCTGTATTGCAGTGTGCTCTTGTGGTCCCGTTGTCCCCGGCTGTATGGCACTGTGCTCCTGGGGTCCCATCGTCCCCAGCTGTATGGCACTGTGCTTCTGGGGTCCCGTTGTCCCCAGCTGTATGGCACTGTGCTCCTGGGGTCCCGTCGTCCCCGGCTGTATGGCACTGTGCTCCTGGGGTCCCGTCGTCCCCGGCTGTATGGCACTGTGCTCCTGGGGTCCCGTCGTCCCCAGCTGTATGGCACTGTGCTCCTGGGGTCCCATCGTCCCCAGCTGTATGGCACTGTGCTTCTGGGGTCCCGTTGTCCCCGGCTGTATGGCACTGGGGTCCCGTCGCTTCCAGCTGTATTGCAGTGTGCTCTTGTGGTCCCGTCGTCCCCGGCTGTATGGCAGTGCATTTGATATGACCAATACAATTGGTCATTGTTTGTATTTTGTGACAACGCGTAGGTTTGACAATAAGTCCCGTGCATTGACTGGTCGTCGGGAAGGTAGGCCAACTATTCCCTCGTTTTCCCATCATCAATGTGCTACCGCTGACTCCGCTGCAGGCCTCTTAACAATGGGGATATGTTGCCACATTTATTTATTTATTTATAATTTTCCTTTTGTTTGTTCCTCAACTACATATTGTCACAGACTAGCGCTGGAAACGACTCTACAGAAGCCTGGAGTTGACGGAAATATGCTTGGTGAAAGTCCTGGCTGTAAACGGTTTCATTTTCCTTCTGTTATTTTGGTATTTTAATGTTTTTATTATGAAGCCGCAAAGTCCAGATATGTTGGGGATTCATTAGCAGTAACGTAATGCAACTCCACTGTGCATTATTGTTACTTAGCAACAGCACTCTTTGACAAAAGCTGTCAACTCCGTTACAAGGAATGTTTTACAATCCACCTGCCACTGTGGCTGGTATACAAGGCAAAGTCACGTGCCACTTTGAAAAAGTACCTGCCATTGGCTGGTAGCGGTTGCTAATTTCCTACCCTGGTTAGGAGGCAACATTAGCATTAATTTGCAGTCATGTTTCTGTCCAACTGATGAATGCAAGTCCAATATACAGTACATTCTTATAGCTCTGGTTAAGGTCTCTACCAAATCCTAAGGGAAATATCTGACTCTGCTAAATGGTCCACTTCATTCACCAGCTAGTTTCTACCAAATGGCAGACAAACACTGTCAGAACTTTTTCACTGAAAATGGCTGCCTTATGCATTTATAAACACTATAAGAGCTGAAAGTAAACCAAAACAGTTATGTGCTTAGCAGAAAAGAAAGCCCACTTTAACCGTCCTGCAGGTTAAGTAAACTTCTCCACTGTCCATCCATGTTCTCAGTGTGTTCTAAACACTCACATGTGCGGCAAAATATGGATACATTTAGAGTGTATTTGCAGTATATATTAACAGTGTTCGATTTTTGACGTGAGACAGACAACTAAACTGAATAGAAAATGAAAAGGAAAGATTGTTTAAGTTTAGAGTTAAAGCAGCAGGAGAGAACTGACTAGAAGGACTAAGGAGAAAGAGATGGGGAGGTGATGAAGACATTGAGGAGAGAAGTGAGGCCATGAAGATGCTAGGAGGAAGAGAGGGGAGAAGGCAGCCCTGTGTGTGTGTGTGGTGTGTGTGTGTGTGTGTGTGTGCCAGATGGCTCCAGCGTGTGGCGACCAGCCAGAGGAACAGGTGCAGGTCACATGACCAGCCGTTACCACGGAGATGGTGATTGCTTTTGGCGTGAGGATGAAAGGAGAAGGGCCCCAGGGACAGAGGGGGAGAGAGACGTAGAGAGAGGGAAGGAGGGAGTGAGGCACAGTGCAGGAGAGAGGGAGAGCGACATAGGCATAGAGTAGTAGAGAGACATCGGGGCATACAGTACTGCAAAGGGAGAAGAGGCAACACACAGGCTCAGACTATGAAAGTCGTACATTCATTACTACTAAGTTAGTAGAGCAAATAATTGTGTGCCTATGGCCTAAATGTATACAGGTAACTATATGTCTGTATTTTAAGAAATGAACAGTTTAACTGAACAGTTTGGTTGGGATAGCCCGTTCCATTGCGGATCCGGTTCCAGTTTTGCAACATACTTGTACTCGCAAAGCTCCAATGCTAACAAATCTGTTATGAAACCTCATGTCCTCTCGCTCTCTTTCTATTAGCAAAGGGCAGTGTATACAACATTTAGGTGGCAGGCTTTTATTTTTTAGCCAATAATGACCATCATCTTGGCCTGTTGGGGTGAAATCTCCTGTGGCAGATTCCAGTTGTAGCTGATAAATGTTAATTGCACAAGTCATAGGTAACCGAAGGCCATAACAAAACGGCAAAAGCCAGCAGGTGTTAGTTTGGCTTTAAAATCCTTTTCCCAAGTAAAACAAACATGTAAAGTAAAGCCACTCTCATGGCTGCAAAGACTATGGAAAGCATAACCGGGGGCTTCCCATAACTTCAGCTGAGGCCTAGAGTCGAAATCTCTTGGTTAAACTTAAATGCACCTCAAACAGTATTATGTTTATCAACTTAATAGAATTGGGGCCATCAGTGTTTGGAGCAAAAAGCACCAAAAAAAAAGATGTGTATAACTTCGGCTAGCTACACCTTTCCCACTATGACACGTATTAGATCAGCATTTCTTTCTGCTGCTCTAATTTTTTGATTGTAACTACAGGTTTAGTTTCTTGAAAATGTTCAAACCTAGATTTAATACATGGATTTGAAGGGATTCAGATTTGATAAGTAGATACTTATCTAGCTGTCACCCGACCAAGCTAAGCTCCATAGATTTGAGATTTAGTGTTGGTCTGGGGAGTCTGCTCTGTATTTTCTCTGAACAAGAGGCTTGACCAACGGGCGTAGTTCAAATGACTCTGTACGCAATTGGATAGTCCTTCAACCAATCAGACAAACTATTCGGGTGTCGTAGAAGCAACAACTGCATCAACGGTTTGCTGCGCTTTGGTGGCCGTTATGTTAAATGAATACAAGAAGATGCTTGTTCGCTTCCCTATCTTCATCGTGTTAAGCCTGCCAATAGCGCACCAGGTAGATAAGCCAGTTTGTGATTGATTCCCGCAAAATTTTGAATCAAAGGAGAATTAAACGTGCAGGTTTCCAGACCGAGCTGCAGGGTGAAATCAAATCGCCGGCAGAGTGGGCGGGGTTTACCCGGTCTAATAGAATACTTTAGACTCAAATCTTGGCGTTGCATAGTCTGTCCACCAAAGCGTGCTCCACAATGTCCCTATTTTTTTGTTCAAAGGACTTTTAAGTTTCATATCTTAACTTTATATTTTTATACATTTTATTCAGAGCTTTGACATATTTTGATGGTCCTCTGTTCTGTTGTGACAATAAAACAAATTATTATATTTTAATGAGAACTCATAAATAACTACAAATAACTAATGTTAGGGAAATCTGTTTTGTATTGTGTATCTGGATTATTATTTTATTTTTTTTTAAATATTTATTGGCCGATCGGATTTTTAAATAACAAAATATTCGCACTGGTATCGGCCTTAAAAATCCTTAATCGGTCGGGCTCCAGCATTTGAAAATCAATATTTTGTAAAACTGCCTTTACAATATTATGTCTGATAGTGGCAGTAAAGTAATGGATTACTACTAGACTGTGTGAGAGACAGAAGATGAGAGCTGTGTGTCCTCTGGCCTTCCTCTGTGGTGTGTATGCGCACACACTCGCAGATAGAGCCAGCTCCTCTTGCTTTCCATGCCACAGATTAGAGGAAGCCCGGGAGCCTTTCAACGCCTCCCCCTCCTCTTTCTGGGGGCTCTCTTTCCTCTGTCTGCCTGCCTGCCTGTCTCTCTCTCACTCACTCACTCCCTCCCCTGTGTCTCTCTCTCTGGGCCCCCCTTTCTCTTCCTCTCTGTGCCTGTATCTCTCTATCTTGCTCCCTCCGCCTCCTTGCAGTCTTTCATCATATTAACCCCCTGTGTGCCAGAGCCTGAGGCACACTAATGATTTCTAAGTGGGTAAATCAAACATGGCGACCGCCCTGGGACACACACACACACACACACACACACACACACCACACACACACGTACATGTGAATGCCTTGTAGTTGGTAAACTGTAAAAGAGGTAATGCCTTTTTTCCCCTTCTTTAGTGAATATATAAAATGTTCTCTCTTCCTACAGCAGTAAGAAGGTTGAGTCTGAGGGTGGGGCAAGCGCTGCTAAGAAGGATTCCAAGAGGAAGAGAGAGACGTCAGTCAACGAAGATGTAGAAGTGAAGTCTCCGCCCCCCTCACCTCCTGAAGACGATGATGACGACGGTGTACAGGTACGAGATGCATACAAGGAAAGCAGTGGTTTTGAAGCTCGTTTCAACTCTCCAGGCATCTGGGGGGGGGGAAAAAACACCACAAAATAATCAAAGTCATTGCTAATATTGTGTTGCAGCAGAGTTTCTGGAAGCCCTGCGAAAAAAAGCAGAAGGTCATAAAATCTTTGCACATCCCTCAGTGTCACAGCCTGTAGAGAGAAAACGCGCTAAGCCAGTAGGCATCTACTGGTTGCGTTGTAAACCAGCCTTGTTGACAGACCAAGAAGACAGGCCCCACTGCCAAGTTCACATGATGCGCTATCAGCAACTTTTCAGCTGCTGCATACATTTATTTGTATTTCAAAAATCTTTTTCCCCTGTTTTGTATGGAAGGTGCAGTTTGGCGGAACAAACAAAACTCCACTGTATCCCTCCTCAAACGGATCAATTTTTTATGTGCAAATGTAATTATGTG
Organism: Etheostoma spectabile; assembly: GCF_008692095.1. Taxonomy (NCBI): domain Eukaryota; kingdom Metazoa; phylum Chordata; class Actinopteri; order Perciformes; family Percidae; genus Etheostoma; species Etheostoma spectabile. Next base: position 21,076,658 of record NC_045744.1, read on the forward strand.
GGCCATGTAAACAGAGTAGCATCTGGCTATAAGCTGCATAAAGAGTTGTGGCTCTTATTTAAATAGGAAAGCACCTTGCAGCAGTATGTCCTCTTTAGCCCATTACAGTAGTTCTTTACACAGCCTCATTATTGGAGGCCATTTTGAGCCAACTAATTGGGTGAAGCGAATATGTATAACACTTTGGACCATATGGAACAGAATAATAAAAATGAAGTCTTTCTTGGAAGTCTGTTTCGTGGAAGAGGACAGCCTGGTGAATGATAAGCATACACAGCCCTGTATTGTCATCTATCTCTGATTTTATTTAGTTTATTTTACTAATATAGAATGTTTTTTTTTTTTTTTTTTGAGTGTCAAACAAATTCACACAACTCCTTTTTTGGAGATGGATCTTCCTTTGCTTTACAATTAGTGAACATTTTTAATGATGAATAAAAGGAATAGGGCTGGGAATTTCTGGAAGGTCAAAAAACTACAGCTGATGTCAGTTCCTCTGTCCAACAGAAGCGTCGTTCTAGCCGTCAGGTGAAGAGGAAGAGGTACACTGAGGATCTAGAGTTTCGGATCTCGGAGGAGGATGACAGCGGAGACGACTCACCGACACCTAAGTCTCCATCGTCCTCATCACACCACCAGGTACAGCTTGGGTTGGTTTTAGTAAGGGTATGTGGCTATAGTCTGACCGTAAAAATCTTAAGACATGGTAAAGTTGAATGACATGATTATGTAAACAGAAAGAAGCTATGCATATTATGGAGTACAATCAAGTACCGAAAGCTGGCATCAAATGTCTGGTCAGATTTAATCTAGTCTACCTAATCTTTAATCAAACAATTCAAACCTATATAAAAACTATTTTTAATCAGGAAATGTAGCATGTACAAGAATGGTAAACGATCAAGGATGGCCATGTTTCTTCAGTGTTACCTGAAGAAATGGTGAGTGTCAGTTGTTACTGTGCTTAAGGTATTGTAAAGGCAGTGTGTTTCACACTCTTGGGATGGATTTTGAATCAGTAGCTGTATCAGGCTGGGGATATTAAAACGTGTGACGGGCTGGAGGAAGCGCCAACACGCTTGTTGAGTAGTTCTGTGTGTTTCCAGGATGTGGCCGAGGCTGAGGGGCCCGTTGTGGAGAAGATCATGGGCAAACGCACCACCAAGAAAACGGTGAGATACACAGGGACACACAAACACCACGGACACTAATACAATACACAGAGACATGGACACACTGGCCCAAATCATAGTTTACGTCATCTGATTAGCCCGCCGCTCCACAGCTGGCCTAAGCAGATTACACACAGAGCTCAGACAGCGTGCATTCACTTGGTAAGCGGAGACAAGTGTTTTTGTATTTCTCTCTCTCTCTCTCTCTCTCTCTCTCTCTCTCTCTCTCTCTCTCTCTCTCTCTCTCTCTCTCTCTCTCTCTCTCTCTCTCTCTCTCTCTTCTCTCTCTCTCTCTCCTCTCTCTCTCTCCTCCTCTCTCTGCTCTCTCTCTCTCTCTGTCTGTGTGTGTGTGTTAGACGGCCCTTCTAAAGAAAGCTCATTCCTGAGCCAACGTGCGCACATATAGTCACCAGCCAACTTTCTTTTGCTAGCCAGCTGCCCCCGTCCTCCTCAATACGCACACACGCAATCACTCGCAGCTCCATTCAGAGTTGACCTCGGGCTTGGCACACAGCCAAAACCACAATGCTAGCTACGCCAGACGCCAAGCTAGCGTTTCCTCAGGCTGTGTGTGTGATTGATGATTCATGGCATTACAGTAGTAGTAGCATGGCGGAGGGTGTGTGTGCGTTTTACAGTACTAATGGTGAATGGAAGTGGACGGCTGGGCTTGAAAGAGCTACTGTTTTGGTATTTCCCTTTCACACACATACTTCATAAATGGAAAACATACACCCGCTTCATCTTTTAGTGTTAACACTTGTGAGTTTATCAGGTACATATTTTGAAATGTATTCTTCTCTGACTATTGTAATTCTAGGTCAATTTTATTTATAGAGAACATTTAAAAACAACCATAGTTGACAAAAGTGCTTAACAAGCTCAAAAACAAAATGAATAGAATACTTACACAAATACGAAATTAACAGTAGAAAAGGTCAAGGTGTCAAAACTTGACTTGAAAACAACAAAAGTGTCCTAAGGACTTGAAAGTGTCAGCGGTCTGAGCAGTTCTTAGCAGTTTCTAGATTTTACGTTGAGATTGTTCATATGTCTTCAGCAAAATGACTGAGAGACTGAAAAGATATGAATTACACAATACTTTCCCTCAGTGTGAAAATGTCTCTCTTCTGTACCACCTATCCACCTGTTATATAACAATGACGAGCCACTTGCGCTCTTTCACCATGCAGTTGCTACATATATTTATTAACCTTTTTTTTATTATTTTCAGCTGGATTCGGGGGAGGAAGTGGAGGTGGAGGAGTTCTATGTCAAGTTCAAGGGCTTGTGAGTAACTAGCTTTTTTCCCCCTATCTACCTCTTTGTTTATTTAAGCTGCGTGCACAAATTTAACCACACGTCTTGAAAATAAGTGTTTAACCACCATTTCCCTCCAGTAAAGCATGATCACCAGTGCAGTCTTAAATTTGCACTCATGCACTCTCTGGCTTTGTGAGACGCTTAGTGTCTTTATGTCTCTTGTGTCTCAGTTCGTACCTCCACTGTCGCTGGGCAGACTTGGAGGAGCTGGAGAAGGACAAGAGAATACACCAAAAGATCAAGAGGTATAGGGCCAAGCAACAACTCAACACCTTCATAACCGAGGTAAGACCTGCGCTCCACACTATAATTAACTGGGTCTTGATGTTGCATTGCTCTACAAGTAACCAAACACAGGGGTCAAACCAATTGACAAATGGTTTAAAAACACTCGCTGCTGAGGATTTCAGAAAACCAGATGTCAAAATCCGATTTTTTATTTTTTTATTTATTTTTTGTATTTGTTTCTTCGTCTTTACTATCTTACTAAAATCAAATCATAATAGCTTTATACAGACAATTAGTGTCACTTGTACAATAATGTACAGTGACTGATCAGACCCCCAGCAATCGCTGCTCTAGGTTGTTCAATAGATTCAACCTTTTGAATGAAGAACAGAAAAAGTACACAACTTGACTATAAATGCTAAAAAACCGTAACGGTTCTTGCACTGTGAACAAGAAAAAATCTTGCCTCACCCCAAAAACATTCTTTAAGCCAACCTATTATTAAACCGTCTCCCTGTTGTTAACCGTAAAACTCCACTTGCTTTCTCTCCAGATGGACGATGAGCCTTTTAACCCAGACTATGTGGAGGTGGACCGGGTCCTGGACATTTCAGAGAGCACAGATGAAAACGGAGAGGTGCTTTGATCTCTTCCTGTCATCTTTCATGGGTTTGAGCCTCTCTGCATACACTCATGCATACAACTCCCTCCTCTTTCTGTGTATGTTTTTGTGCAGACGGTGACCTTATATTTGGTGAAATGGTGCAGTCTGCCTTACGAAGATTCCACCTGGGAGCTGAAGGCTGACATCGACCAGTCCAAGATAGAGGATTATGAACACATCGCAGCACGCACACCCAACACTAAGAGAGTGGCAAGTAGCTCTGTGTTTTTGTGTGTCCATGAATGCTTGTTGGGTGCTATTTGGGTCCTAGCCTCCTCCCAGGAGGTGTGTGTGTGTGTGTGTGTGGTGTTTGGCCTTCTGCCTGCTGCATGCTCCTTCCTCCTCCAGATTTACAACTCCCTTAACTGCTCTCCACAGGGCCACGTTCTTGTGGTCTCACACACACCACACACACACCACACACAGCTCTTGTGGCCAGGCCAAACCACTAACAGTGTGTTTAATGCTGAACAGAAGCAGCTGTGATCTTTCCCTCATCACTCCTTTCTCTCCCTGTGTCCATCTTTTAAACTACTGCCTACCATTTGTTTGTAAGGACCTAGTGCTCTTTTTATGTCTTCAAAGCTTTATAAGATTGCTGGTGTTCAAATTGGTAACGCTAGTGCTACCCCGCCATACTGAAGTCTTGCATATTGTCCACATCAGCGTTTTACTGGTGGACTTAAAGTGTAAAATATTAGCAGATTAAGCATTTTAGGCTACATTGGAGGCCTTTTTCTCCTCCGAGACCGGTCGGAACAAGTCTACCTAAAAGGACTGTTTCCTGCAAAATTCAGTGAACAGTGTCATGCAGTGAACAGTGTCTTTTAATAGAAAAATGCCCCATTCAACAATCTTTATTTATCAATTAGTTGCTGTCACTCAATTAAAAACTATTTCAACCATACATTGGGCAGTAAAACCCACTTTAAGCCCATCTACAGTATTTCAAAAAGCCACACCCTTACCAATGATTTGATATAACTGAATGACGTTTAATAAATAATTTGATGTGCGTCTAGGATCGGCCTCCTGCAGCCGACTGGAAAAAGCTGGAGAGCTCCAGGGAATACAGGAACAGCAACGCACTCAGGGAATACCAGCTAGAAGGCCTCAACTGGCTAACCTTCAACTGGTTCAACTCGTAAGTCACCATTCCCTTTATTTAGTTAGAATTACTCCCTAACTGCTACTGCCAGCGTCTACATGTGTTAGCACCCTATTTAATAGTCTTAAGTGGACATTAAGTGGCAATCTAGCATATTGTGGATCAGGTTTTCCCACTGGTGTGATCCATTCATGAAATGTGTGCTCTGATAGTTCACTAGAGTCTGTAGACGAACATCTTCATTCAGTAAGCAAAATAGGAAGATTGTAGTTGAACTTAAGTCAGAGGACATGTACATTATTATTTGTGCTTCATGTGCCCCAAATCTTACTGTTTGAGGGTGAATGCTAGTTATGAACCTTCTGGAATATCATGGAAGTTTCAGAGGTGTATTTCAGGTCTGGGAAGAACTGAAGGAATTCAATCAAGTCTCTGAGTATGACCGATCATTTTCCAACCTGTCTTGCGTGCTTTTTGCATTAGATTGCTGGAGTAGAAAAACAGACTGCTTCACCCCTTTGGAAAAGCACCATTAATAAACCAAAGGGGAAAGATCGTTTAAATCATGGGCACACATTGATTACTCATGTAAAAATCATGGAATTTTACATTAGATACGCAGTGAGAGTGGTCAGTGGTAACTGGCATGCAGTTTAGTGACGCAGAAATACAAATACAGGTCCTACATGCACTCCTCCTGTTTTTAGCCTCTTGTTCACTTTGTCCACATCATTTGTCCACCACAGACGTAACTGTATCTTGGCTGATGAGATGGGTCTAGGAAAGACCATCCAGTCCATTACATTCCTCTATGAGACTTACCTGAAGGGTGTTGAGGGGCCATTCCTGGTCATTGCCCCACTCTCCACCATTCCCAACTGGGAGAGAGAGTTCAGGACCTGGACCGAGCTCAACGCCGTGGTCTACCATGGAAGCCAGGCCAGTCGCAAGACCATCCAGGCCTATGAGATGTACTACAGAGACGCACAGGTAAACGGGCTGAGACAGGACTTTACATTTTTGATTTCCAGGAAGAGAAAAGACAGGACTTTTGTTTTAAAAATACTCATATTTATTTTGACACTGTCTTTGAGGTTAACCACCATCCAGTGTCGGACGCAAAAAGGACATCTGTGCTGACAAAATTATTGAAAAGAGTAGTTGGTTTGTTTCCTATGTGGCTGAATAAATTATAAAATATTCAGTTTTGAATGACAAAAAATTGCAAAGCCACAAGTTAAAAGGCTACTGGAAACGGTCATCAGCTCCATGCCACAAGAGCATATTTCTATTTACAATAAGTATAATTAGGTATTATCAAAATACGCATATAAATGTCAGGCCAGTTTATATCTCTTGGAATGTGATTAGTCATTTATGCAGCTCAGATGGTCCTCAACCTAAATTGCAGCAATGTGAAATAGACTAAGGAACAGAATTTGAACTGTTCTCGTTTTAAGAACGATTACTGGCGATGCATGGTATTAGGTCTGTATGAGAAATGGTTAGGATGATGTTGCTGTAGCGTAGATGGAAGAAATGAGATTCTGTGAGACAGCCAGCAGATCTGAACACCTTCGGTCAGGGGAACTCTTCAGCCAACTGGGGATGGACCGTGCCCTTCTGCCGTGTAAGCTCCTAACAGTCCTCTAGCTGTAAGCCATGTACTATAAGCGCTTATTGTACAATGCTGCTTACATCTCTCAGTGTAACCTATTTCACAGGGAGCCTGTGAAGGAAAAAAAGCTGTAGTAGCAGTGTCCTTGCTTGCTGTTAACCAGGTTGAGGTAATCCTCAAGGTCGCAATGGAAGACGTGTTCTTTTCTCCTGTACTGCCTGCTTCCTTCATTTAGACACAACAGGCTCAAGAACTTTTATACATCAATCTATTCTGTTGGTAAACCCTAAATCAGTGTGCTGCCAATTAAGGTCTGGATTTGAGGATGTCTACGTTGTTTGTTTCTGCCATGTCTTAGATGGCTATAATATAAAGGGTGTATTTTGTGTATTTGGCCTGGTTTGAATAAAGAAAACAGGCACATGAAAAAATGTTTTGTAGCACAAGATGTCTGTAGAACTATAGTAATACCAACCAGTTACAAAGGTGATCATACCATAGTTAACTATAGGCATAAGACCAAATTTATACACATTTATGCAGCTGCTGTGGTCCACCGTCAATGCTTTTTTACTTTTACTGTTTCTCTCCCAAATCCACAGCATGAGACAATAAAGAAGTTACCTGACAAAAACATTTAAGATTACTCTTGTTGACCTTAATTATATTCCTTTTCCTTAACTTTTTTCCCTCACCCCTCCAGGGTAAGATAATAAAGGGAGCGTACCGTTTCCACGCGGTGATAACAACCTTTGAGATGATTCTGACGGACTGTCCGGAGCTCCGCAGCGTGCCATGGCGTTGTGTGGTGATAGACGAAGCCCACAGACTCAAAAACCGAAACTGCAAACTACTGGAAGGACTCAAAATGATGGACATGGTGAGTGGTGGCCCGGGAAAGACAAATGCAGGAGTTGGGAAGAGGCTAGTGGTTGCAACCGATTATTAGTCATCACTATATCACATCATGCTTTTCAAGTCTGTGACATGCTCCTACTACATTGAGTACAGGTTCATGTAAATAAAATGTGTTTTCTCTAGCAAGATTTTTCTACTTTAAAGGTCTTGAGAAACTTGAGAGCACTTTGTAACCAGTACCTTCTCTGTTCTAATATAATCCATCTCTTCTTCCCTTTGCGGGGTTAAAGTTCTGAAGACATCCTGCTTTACATTTTAGAAACTCTAATTTTCTCTTTCTTGTCTGTCCCTCCTCCTCCAGGAGCACAAAGTTCTGTTGACAGGAACTCCTCTCCAGAACACAGTGGAGGAGCTCTTCAGCTTACTCAACTTCCTGGAGCCTGAGCGATTCCTGTCTGAACAGACATTTATGACGGAATTTGGAGACCTTAAGACTGAAGAACAGGTAAATGGAATGGAAATTGGAGGGCTTGTTATCTTTTTTAACTTTCGAGGCGCCCTAAATTCCCCACTGAATGAAGTGTTAACATTGCGTCCGTGTGTCTCAGGTTCAGAAACTGCAGGGCATTCTAAAGCCCATGATGTTGAGAAGACTGAAGGAGGATGTGGAGAAGAACCTGGCCCCTAAGGAGGAGACCATCATTGAGGTAGGACTGATGTCTCATTATCAATTTCCAAGAACTCAGTGTCTTACTTATTCTGGAGAGGTTTTCAAACAAAAAATAAAACTCACTGAATTAATCAACTCTTGTTGTCAGGTGGAGCTGACCAACATACAGAAGAAATACTATCGGGCCATTCTGGAGAAGAATTTCTCTTTCCTGTCCAAAGGAGGTGCAGGAGGTGCAGGAGGAGGAGGAGGAGGAGGAAGTGGGGGTGGCGGCGGAGGAGGTGTCCCCAACCTCCTCAACACCATGATGGAGCTGAGGAAATGCTGCAACCACCCCTACCTCATAAATGGTACACACACACACACACACACCACACACACACACACACACACACACACACGCACACGCTTCCAAAAATTCAACTAAAGTATTACGATTCTGCAAACCAAACTTTAAATGTTCCAAAATCATCTTTTTTGTTTCATCATGAACTTAAATGGTTTCCCCCTGTCCAGGAGCGGAAGAGAAGATCGCAGAGGATTTTAGGGACTCGCATGGTGGCAGGGCGGACATGCCGGACATGGCGCTCCAGGCCATGGTCCAGGCTGCTGGCAAGCTGGTGCTCATTGACAAGCTGCTGCCCAAGCTGAAGGCCGGCGGACACAGAGTCCTGGTGTTTAGTCAGATGGTCCGCTGTCTGGACATCCTGGAGGACTACCTCATCCAGAAACGGTGAGAATAGAGACACATGAAAATTACTAGGGGTGGGGATCTCTTGGCACCTTTCGATTCCGATTCAGAGGCCAACAATTTGATCTCAAGGCAACAAAAAAAAAAATGTTATGGTCATTTCCATGCGTGATTTAAAAAAAAAAAAAAAAAAAAAAAAAAAAAAAATTAGTTTGACATATATACATTTTTTATTAAATGTTTTGTCTTCTGAAGTTTTTATTTTTTATAACATGCTCGTGAAAGTCACCTTCTCTCACAGTGATCTTCCATGTCAGATGCCAATATTGTTTTTAACGGAGAATTTACTTCCTAGAACATAAAACATGAGGTGGTCAGATGTAATGTGATAAAGTAGATCAACTGTGTGCGTGCGTGCGTGTGTTGTTGTTTTTTCTACTTTTGGCCATTTTTGTCTTCTTCTTTTTTTTCTGCACTCTTGCCTAAACTCTAAGTAGTCGTCCAGTACCCCATCCAATTTTACTTAAGGGTTTTCTGATTTGTAGCTGTCTGGAGACAGTAACTTTTAAATAAAAATTAAGACATTAAAAAATAATAGATTATTAGCTTCTTTCTATACTGTATATTATTATCCTCTTTCCTTTCTTCAGCTGTCCTGTAAATAAAGGCCTAAAAATGCCACAAAAAATCTTTAAAAAATGGAATGTCCTGATGATGATGATGATGATGATGATGATGATAATAAATAATACATTGAATTTGTATAGTGCTTTTCAAGGACCCAGAGTCGCTTTGTGTCCTCTAAAAATAACTGATAGAAACAATCGATAGTATCTGCTGATACTGAGTCCAATCCAATACACAACACAGCTGCCACTCAAGCTACCTGAAAATGAGATATGACTAAACTTAATTAATTAATCTGAAAAGAAATGTTTTGCTAAAGATGCTCCATATACAGAGTACAGATGAATATATACATAGCTGAAGCTATGCGGTGTTGATTAAATATGTAAATATGACACTTTGAAATAACAGCTGTTAAATGTGGTGCACCTTATTTTTACAAGCCATTTTATCCAAATTTTGGAGGTGCTGGTTCAAAACTATAGTTAATCATTTTGAATTATTCATATGATTTATATGAAAGTGTAACTAGGAGAATATATCGCCTGAAATTGTCCTATAACTCTGTGTCCAGATATCCCTATGAACGTATCGACGGCAGAGTTCGTGGTAACCTGCGGCAGGCAGCCATCGACCGGTTTTCCAGACCTGACTCGGACCGTTTTGTCTTCCTTCTGTGTACGAGAGCTGGGGGACTCGGCATCAACCTGACTGCAGCAGATACCTGCATCATCTTTGACTCTGACTGGAATCCTCAGAATGACCTGCAGGTATCAACCTCACAATACTTTGCCTGGAGGATTTTTTTGTTGTTATGATTCTAGTAGTGCTTTTGTGACCTTTAAATTGGCTACAGCATGGAACTGTTGAGGGCCTACTGTGGAGTCCCGACCTGCTTCTGGGTGGCAAGTTTGGAATTCCCACTGTCTGCTGGATGTTACAACTCTGCCAGCCAAATTTAACTCTGTTTCACTGCTGTAACCCCATATCTCCAGCTGAACTCATGTGGACTGAACACAGTATTAAGTGAAATTCTGAATGTTTTCTCCTCCAGGCCCAGGCCAGGTGTCATCGTATCGGCCAGTCCAAGGCAGTCAAGATCTACCGTCTGATCACAAGGAACAGCTATGAGCGGGAGATGTTCGACAAGGCCAGTCTAAAGCTGGGGCTCGACAAGGCCGTCCTCCAGAGCATGAGTGGACGAGAGAACGCCAACAGCGGGGTGAGACATATCACACACACTCATACATCCAATATCTGCCTGATCCCTTTTGTTCGAGCGCTGCAGGGCAACAAAATCAGCGAGCATACCTTACAGACACAAAATTAATTCATAGTTTAGCTAAAATATTTTTACTGTATTTGTATGCTCACTGATAACTAAATATTTGTCATGGAATGAAATGTTTTTGTTTCTGGTCCAGGTCCAGCAGTTGTCCAAGAAGGAGATCGAGGATCTGCTGAGAAAGGGAGCGTACGGAGCTCTAATGGACGAGGAAGATGAAGGCTCAAAATTCTGTGAAGAAGACATTGACCAGATCCTCCAGAGACGAACACACACCATCACTATAGAGTCTGAGGGAAAGGGCTCTACCTTTGCTAAGGTCAAAACTTAGCCTAAAAACTATTTCCTCCTTTACTCTTATACAGTCTATTCACACTGTATGTCAAGTTTGTAATGCGTGTCAAAATAATAGCGATTACTTGGCTTTGACAAACATGTTTTTCATTTGTCTGCAGGCCAGCTTTGTTGCAGCAGGTAACCGAACAGACATTTCTCTGGAGGATCCAGACTTCTGGCAGAAATGGGCCAAAAAAGCTGAGCTTGACCTGGATGCCATGAATGGACGGGTACGACACACATATTCAAATACGCATGCACGTTCAACTAGACATACCTACTGTAAACACAAGTACCTTCAATGTAAAACCAACAAAGAAAACCGGATGATATAGCTGTAGAGACAGAACAATCACAATGTGCTTCTAAATACTTTGGTGTGTACAAAGTCTTACACAAACATGCACACACTTGGTGTTGTCCCCTTATGGAAATGGCGACTAGCCTCGGTAGTAATTAGTTAGTGCTATCACCACAAGCTAGGAGGAGGGGGGAGAGACAGATCAGGAGGGAAGCAGGGAGGGAGAGAGAGAGAGATTAATATTGACAGTTGGGAATCTCCTCTTTTCCTTAATTACCCATGTTTCCCTGCTCTCGTGTGTGTGTTTGAGCGAGAGAGAGTAAGCTGCTTAGCTCCACTTAACAGAGCGCAGATGCCTGGAGGGTACAGAGATATCACTTAGGCTAGTGCTCACACACACGCACAGAAACACTAGCTCACTCGCATTCTTACACACCCATTGAGTGCGCCGCTAACAGGCATCTTTTTATGTTCTTACATTCCATTCCCCTCTATATTTGGTCACTTTTTTTTATTTGTGTATTTGTCCCTCTCGGTTTCTTCATATCCCTCTCCACTCGCTGCCTCTCTTGTGGAGGGCCCTCCACTGGAACACTTAATCCAGCTTTACGAGTGTGAATACGGGCCGCTCCCTTGGGATTTCTTATTGTGTGATGATAAAATGGAGATGACTGCAGCACTCTGTGATAATTGTGGAGCTAACTACTGCCCTGTTTGTGCATATTAATCTACTTGCACGGGGAAAAAATATAATTAATTGAACAAAAATATAATTCATTAGACAACATAATTAATGGCGGTTTGTTTGAGCTGGGCAGAAATTATCTCGGCATCAAGAATGAAGCACCGGGCAAAATATCCAATTAATCTGATTTTCTACAGAAGATGCTATGTATTCACAGGGTTCACACTAGTCATAGAAGTCAGACTATACAAGCTATGTACAAATGGGCTACTTCACAGGAGTAAAGCAGAAGGCACTTAGCATATTGTTGTTGATGGATTTCAGGCCATCTGTAAAACTAGTTTTTTTCAGTAAATAAAAATAACATTCATACATCTAGGCTATAAAAGTACACAAACTAAACATTTTCATTGCATTTATCTCCAGAACACACTGGTGATTGACACACCGAGGGTGAGGAAGCAAACCCGTCACTTCAGCAGCGTCAAAGAGGATGAGATGCTCGAGTTCTCTGAGCTGGAGAGCGAGGACGACGAACCGAGCAAACCCTCATCCAAACCACGACGGCCCCAAGACAAAACTCAGGGCTACCCCCGATCTGAGTGCTTCCGAGTGGAGAAGAACCTGCTGGTCTACGGGTCAGTCTCATATTTATGTTTCTTATTTAAAAACCAGACTAAGAACAATGTTGACTACTGGCTTATTTACAAAAATGACTTTAATTAAGACATGGAATCCGTCTTATCGAAAGTGTTTTTTAGATTTAGACTTCTATTTATTTCAGAGGGGCCCCAGATGATAAAGTCTCAACAGCAGTGACCTAACAGTCTCCTGTTAGGTTGCTTTTTGGACATATGAAGCCTGTTTCCAATGAGATATAACGTGTTGATTAGTCAGCTTTGGGGGGTGCTTTTTTCGGTGGATTTTATCAACTTCAAACAGAGCCTGGCTAGAGTAGTGTCATATTTAGAACGAATGTGGTACCAATCTTTATCATAAGTGTGTTTTCCAAAATGATGTATTCCTTTAAATATGCACATATGACTCATATATTCATGTGACATGTGTAGATACTTCCCCAGGAGCAGGTATGAATGGTACAAGTATGACATTAAAGGGTTGTGTGGGAACAAACCCTCACTGAAGTTCAATAGAAAAGGAGAATAAAACCTAGTTAGGTTATGGAGCCTGGTGGGTTATGTTCATCACTCAGCTAATGTGTGTTAATGAACACGCTAATGGAGACAGACTTGCACATGGAGTGATTTAGTAAACCCATCCTTGTACTCAATGTCATCTACACACCGCAACTAATCAGAGGGGCCTGTAAACACACTTATACACACAAACGCACCTATATACACCAAGTGTGCTTTTTCTATTTCACACAAAGTGACTTTGGGCAGCATGGCACTTACATCCAAAAACTTGACTATTGTTAAGCATGTCTCTCACACACACACACACACACACACACACACACACACACACACACCACACACACCCCTTCAGTTCACTCAAATTCACTTTTTAGGCACCTGTTTTTTCATATTCCTTCAAATTCCTGATTTAACACATTTATCTTCAGGAAATGTCTTTTATTTGCGCCATATAATTGCATTTGAGATGTAAAGAAAAGTATTTAATTTAAGTTTCATGTGCATTGTCAAAATAAGATTTTAACTTGGACTAGTGCTAGTATACCATAAAAGCCTTCAAAGTCACAGATACAAGTACACCATACTGCACACACAAAGACAAATTGGCACACTTAATCACAGACACGGATTATTGGGTGAGCTTGTCAATTCACATGGTTGATTTGGTGTGTGCAAGAAAGAACAGTGGTGCTAGTGAGATGTCAGCGTTGTTACTGTTACAGTCTAGTCTCGTGGCCCGAGGCTGTAGGACATAAAACCACACTGTCTGACTGGGCCTGTCCTCTCCACTCTGTGCTTTGTTGTCTTTTCCCATCATTCATCTCTCTCTCACTCGCCCTCGTCTACCATTTTACCCTGTCTAAAAATCATTAAGTAAGACTGGTTCACATGGTTCAGTGAAGATTTGGAAGCAGCAGTGGAATTTGTTTTTAGCTGAAACAAGACAGCCTTCAGGATCGCTTGCTCTATGAAGTAGGGGGGGGGGGTGTTGGGCTGTTGGGCTGTTATCCATGAACGCACACACAGAGGGAGGCCTGACAGTTAACTGGTAAAATGCATACGCAAAAAAATAACATAAATGTACCACTATACAAAATGACCATTTAGAAATGACAATGTAAGACTTTGAGTGTTGTGCATTATAGTGATGTGCTTCCATTGCAAATGTCTCTTATATCTGTTGATATAGTGTATGGTACAGTGCTGACAGTCCCAAAGCCAGTTATCTACTATATCATCAATGCAGTGGTGTTTATTTATTGTTGGTTTAAAAATGTTTTTTTCTTTTGTAGAGGAAATTTAATATATTTTCTAAATTTGCTTCCTTTTTTTTTCTAGAATGACAATGATATGTACTGGCAAACAAATGTGTATTAAATATTCTATTTAATAGGCTGGGTATATCCATTTTTTCTTTGTCTATTTTTAGTTGGGGTAGGTGGAGTGACATCCTTGCTCATGGTCGCTTTAAGCGCCCCCTGAAGGAGGCAGATGTGGAAAAAATCTGCAGAGCCCTTTTGGCCTACTGCCTGCTGCATTATCGGGGAGATGAGAATATCAAGAGCTTCATCTGGGATCTGATCACCCCAAGTGAGGACGGGACTACCAAGACGCTGACCAACCACTCTGGTAACACTAACACACACTCGCACATCAAAGAATCTAAGAATGACGCAGTTTAGGAGAATCTGAAATCACTTATAATGTTACTCTCAATTTAAAAGTGATATCTTGCCTAAAATGTTTCTCTTGAAGCGCTGATGGTTGAGAAAGTATGCAGTAGTGTTGGGTGGTAATTGGAATAATACCAGGGTATTTGGGCACGAGTGAGTTGGTCACTTAAAAGAAATCTGTACTGCAATCAAAATCCTCACACGAGAGTCCTGTTGTTTGAGCAGATTAGAGTGCCTGCCTTGTGCTCTTTCATTAGTCAGACCCCCCTATCATTTCATAACTTGCAATTCTTGATATTTTTGACTTTCTGATACCAGATTTTTGGTGTAACTCAGCAATAGTTAAAAAATTATTAGAACCTTGTCGAAGTAAGATATTTGCAGGAAACAAGATTCAAATCAGACTAGACATTAAATGCCATATTAAAATAACACATTTTGGGTACCTCATACTGAGGCCTTATCCCAGCCAGTGCCACATCATTTAGATAACTAAACCCAGCAGTATTAAGGATTTTTCTTATTCTGCTGGCCATTTTTGGAACATGTTCTGGAAATGTTTGAATAAGGTTAAAAGGTTGTCATTTGCGGAGGCCCATGAACATTGTCTTAACACCCTTTCTTTCTGTCCCTCTCTCTCTCTAGGTCTCTCTACTCCAGTCCCTCGGGGCAGGAAGGGCAAGAAGGGGAAGCCCACAGCCCCGCCTCCGCAGACTCCCCGAGCTGATTGGCTTGCCAGCTGCAATCCTGACCACTTACTGCAAGAGGATAGCTACAAGAGACACCTGAAACATCACTGTAACAAGTAAGGCCTTCTCATTTTCACACATGTACAGAGACTCACCTAAAACACCATGGTAGCTAGTGTCCAACATATTGCTTTTGGTTTTGTAGGGGCCATCAACAGTTTAGGAAAGGAGCATTGGTGAAAGAGTTCATATAGTGGAAATGTTCATAAATTCCAAACTAATGTTGATGGAGCTGTTGCTTTAAAACCAGAACACGGAAACAAGTGGCAGGTGTAATAGTTTTTTTTTTTTTTTTTTTTCCTCCACAACCATACACAGCACAACTTAAACAGACGCAGGCCCCCTGTCTTCTTTCCCACACACACACGCACGCACACGCACAGGCACACACGCTTGTTTGCTCTGTGGTCAGTTCTCTCTCCTGTTGTCAAGGAGATATGCTTCAATTTCAAGATTTTTTTTTCTTCTTGAGGGGGGAAGTTTGTGTGTGTGTCTGGCTGGCTTTGTGCCAGGCCAGGTGCTAGGCAGGCAGACCTGTTGGAAGTGGGTGAAAGACGTACACACACACATACACACACTTGGGGGTGATTATGTGGTGCCATCTGCTAGGCTGGAGCACAGCGTTGTGTGGCTAATCAGGCCTGGCACATTGATGGATGAGCTCCCACAGCCTGCCAACAAACACACACGCTGCAACTTGTGATGCTATTGATGCACAAACACACACACACACACTGCAGAATGAGTTGCAAGTGACTTTATACCCTCCCCCCCCGTCTTCGATTCCTCTCCAAACTTTATTCCTTCCCTTCCAGTGCCGCTCTGTTCTTTCCATTCTTTTTCTCTCTACTCCTCCCTCTGATTCCCCCCCCCCCCCCCACCCCCACCCTGAACCCCTGCCTCTCCTCCCCTGTCTTCTGTTCCAACCGCTGTTATTGGCATTAAATCCTGGTGACAAATCTGGTGACAAATGTTTACAGTAAAACAGATCTCCCAGATAGCAGCATTTCCAATGTCAGAAGATCAAATCTGACTTGCATTCATGAGCAATGACTGAGTATAATTCATTTACTTGGGGACGATGCTGGAGGAGTAGGGTTGGTTACTGTTTTTTTTATTTTTTTATATATATATATATTTTTTTTTGAACTATTTTACAGAAATGTTTTTTAAATATATATATATATATTATATATATATATATAATATATATATATATATATATATATATACACACCACACACACACACACACACCACACACACCACACACACACACACACACACACACACACACACACACATATATATATTTCTGTAAAAAAAGTTCCAAACCTATTTGTCCTCCAAGGTACCGAAATTTGGCACCGTTTGATTTAACGTGAATTGGTCCTCGGTAGTAACAACGTAGTGCAGTCGGTACCCAAAAAAGTACAGATTTCGGTCCCCGACCCTATGAAAGACTAACTCTAAGAACATCTGTAATTGACAAATTAATTGCATTAGATGATTAGTTCTCAAAATTCATTCAATTCAGGAAATTTTTATTTGATCACTAAAGGTGATGTTGGGTGACGTTACTTCTTGTTGATGTTCGAAGTATTTTCAAACAAAACGAGACTAGCTTGCCGCTTGCTCATCCCGTTCCCTCCCCCTCCCTTCTGTGCTTCCGCGCCCTAACGCCCCCCCACCCCCAAATCCTTATTGTTGGTTATTGGCTGGAACGATTGGAAGACTGTTTGTGAATGCTTCATGGTGCAGGTGGGCACAGTTTGTTTTTGTTGCTGTTTGTAGACCCTGGGCTGTCTACAGAGACCGTGTTTTTTTTTTTAATTTTTTTTTTATACAAGTTCTGGCGATAGACAGCTCGTGGATAGCGAGATGTTTGCTGTATGTAACAGAAAATGTTGGAACCTAAAACACTGTTTACATTGCTTAGAGCCCCTTTAAGAAAATGTATGAGGTTTATTCAGTGCTAAATAATTGTTAGTCGCAGCCCGGCTAATCTGTGTTGAACTAAACAAGACAACTCTACTAAAAAGACAATTTTCCCAACTTGACTTTGTTCTGCAGGGTGTTGCTGAGGGTGAGGATGCTGTATTATCTGCGACAGGAAGTCATAGGCGACCAGGCTGAACGTACTCTGGAAGGAGCTGACGCCAGGTTAGTAAACACTTCTTTTAGTGTCTTTTCTTTAACCACTTCTTTCCGTGCGTAAAGAGGGCTGATTACAACATAAAAGGCAACTTTATTTTTCCTTTTCTCTCTTCACATTACTTTACTCACATTACTTAGTTGTCTTTGTAAGTGAGCCTTTTGCTGCTCAAGTCAACTATTCAGTTCCAATTCTGTTTACAACACACTAATCATAGTCCCACTTTCTCTCACAGACGTCTGGCGATCTTTAAAATAAGATCTTACATTTTGTTTGTAATCTGTTGTATTAACCCTGTCGGCCCGCGTTTGTCGTATATGATGAAAAACGGCATCTCCAATTCATATTTTAGTCATAAGAGCTAGAGTCTTTTCCAGCTAAAAGCTAACACCCTAGCTGTCACGGTGGTGTCTTTGTGGCCCCTACAGGAGGAGTTATAACCAGCCTGGAACTTATGCTTTTTTTGGGGTCTTTGAGCAATAAATCCAAAATCTTACATCAAAGATCAATCCACTTTATGTCCATAATTTATGAATATTCGGCCGCTGAAAGCTATGACGCTTTGGGAGACGCTTGTTTTTGTCTTGTAAACCAATGGAAGGCAAGTCCGTCACACATTAGGCCCATATAAGGCCGGCAGTGCGTCATTCGAGGTGCAACAAAGATTGCTCATTGGGAGGGGAGATCACTCAAAGTCAAAATAGTAAGATGTGACTAAAGATCTTCTAAACCGTTCTACAGAGAAGAATAGCATTACTGTTTTAAGTCTTGGCATAAGTTTGGACCTTGTTTGAAGAAATGAGAATTGAGATTCCATATCTATTTTATTTGTCTTTATGGTCCCACAACATTTTTTTTAAATTCATGTGACCTCACTGCAGCACAAGACTAATAGCCCAGTTTGTCCTGAAAGAAATTATGTTTATAGATTGACTGTGGACAAGAGGGTTGATGTGTTAAGACCTTTTATAGAAAATAAAACCAGATGGACCACGAGTTGTCAAAAATACCTGAGGGTGCAGAGTGTTAACATCACTGATTTAAACAAGCATGGACAGTAAACAAAACTAGTGTTCTGTTTCTGTGTTTTCAACCCAGAATGGTTGCCTCTGGCTTTGCAAGTCTTTCCAACATTTTGAGAATTTGTAACTTGTCCAGACCTCCTTAAGGGCCCATAAATTTGGCAACCTAATATCAATTCTGAACCCCCAAATGAACAAATCGTCCAGCAGAGGATTTTTCCTTGAATACAACATACATAATGTTAACAGTCAATTTGAAGGCTTTCATGTATTGGGTGCATAATGAAAGTGAGTTGAGAGATGGATATTTATATGAATGTGTGATGAATTATTACTAAAGTGTATTTCCATCTGTTCTAGTGGCCTCTTTGGCAGGGTTCTTTTCATTCTGACAGAAACAAGTTTGTTTTTTTTATCAGGGGAAAATAAGCTTTCTATTTCAGTTTTGACCCATTTTAGCGTTGTTTTTTTCACATTGACGAGCTATTGTCATTTGGCACGAGGCCTTACAGTGCAAGGTTGTGGATGTGAAGGTTTGCTAAACAGTTTTCTTCATCTCACCCTGACAACTCCTAAACTGCTTCCCCTATCTTTTTCTGTCACACCACACATTTCTTGCCATCTGTCCATCTCTCCCTTCTCTCTGCAGTCCACTTTAGTCTCTCATCATCTCCCATCCCCCTCTCATCACCCTTTCACCCAGATGTGATGCATTTATAATGTGGAGCACGTGCACTTGCGTTGATCTCTCCCACTCCCTCCCCTCTCTTTCCCATCCTCCCTCTCAATGGCGTGTGCGCGTGTGTGTGTGTCATACGGGGTGCCATCGTGCCAACATATGCCAGGGGGATTTAGCATGCCAGTCTTGGCGCATATGTGTGTGTTGCCAAGGCCAGGCATGCTGCTGTTTGCAGAGATAAGGGACTGTTTCCCTGGTTTCTCCTCTCCTCCTGTCACCTTCCTGTCTTTCTGCTTCTATTGTGTATTGTACCCTTTCTCTCCATAACTAGCTGGAAACACCATTTTCTACCTTCTTCTTTCCATAATGGAGGATTATTTTTTTCCTTTTTTGTGCCACAACATAGAATGTAGCTTGCTCATTATAACTATTGTCAGTTTGTCATTTACATGCATGAAGAATTCTGATCTTGACCAAATGGTTAGTTGGACTTTTTGTAATGTTAAAAGATGGGTCAAACAACACGCACGGACATTTGGCGTTCTGTTTTTCTGTACCGGTCAGCTGTCATTCTCCAGCATCCGGAAGAATTGCATTCCTCGGTACTATAGGTAACTAATACCGTCACGTTATGCGAATTTTTGGGCCGAAGTACCGGTTCTCGTAACATCCCTCGTAACATACACATTATTTTTTCCATCTCCATCAACTGTATTGCTGATAAGTGCTTTGGACAAAAATGGATTAATCACAGAAATAGCAATGTGATGTTTTAGTTTAAAGGAAACTTCAAAATGTGAAGTAGTACTTCACATATGGCACTGGGTGCCATAGAAAAGAATTATTAAAATAAAAACATTGGCTTCTAAAGAAGGGATTTGAACTGCGATTTGCTAATTCTCTCAAAGTCAGGGTTAAGCCACTAACCAGCTGTACAGGTAGGTATCATTGGGTTTGTTTCTTCATCTTATCATTATTCTCATCAGTTCTGTTTTATTACTAAAGATTTTTATTTTTTAATTATTAAAGAAAAATTTCAGAACAATTATAATTTTTGTTACACTTTACTTGTAGGTGTTTACATACGAGTGACATGACACTGTCATGAATGTGTCATACACATTATAAACATGTCATAAACGTTTATGGCACAACACTTCTAACAGTTAAGTTTAGATTATTCCTTTTCCTGTAGTTTTTGTAATTTAGTGCTCTGGGAAGGCAACATTTTGAAGTTTATTCATAACATAGAGACACTTTGGGGATCTAGCCCAACTGAAACTAATTCAACATTCACAACCAGTTTAATTTACCAGTGATTTTATCTTCATTTCTGCCACAGTGAGCTGGACATCTGGATTCCCCAGCCGTTCCATGCTGAAGTCCCAGCTGACTGGTGGGACAGCGAGGCAGACAAATCCCTGCTCATCGGTGTCTTCAAACACGGTAAGAAGCGCACACACTCCAGCAAGCTCATACACCTATTGTACATTTAGGTCCACATCTTGCAACATGGCAGCCTATAGTGCATATATGCGGTGAATACAAAATGAACATCACACACCCACAGATAACATGTCAGCACCTTCTGACACACTCACAGACACACGCAGGCATTCACATACACATCATTCAAACTGGGTGAGGGCACACAAACAAATATCCCACCCACTTCTGCTGCCACCAGTTGATTGCTGTTGCTATGGTGATAGCGGTACGCAGCTGGCAGGCTCAGTGTGCTATCGCGAGTGTGATTGATGGCTGGTTTCACCATGAGCGTGTGCGTGTTTCTGCTTTGTAGTTTGTTACAGGTGTTAAACAAATGATTACAAAGCTAATTTCAGGGTTAAAATAACGTGTTTTTTCTTACCGTTAACCCGGTTATTTAGATAATTTGGAAAGTTGCCCTAATTTCCAAATTACCCACCTTTCGGTGGTAACTAAATGTAACTCCCAGTGGCAGACTGATGAGACAGAGTATAGTGTCTGTGCGCAGCGGATGAAGACCCTCATTCATATTAATTTGACATAATCGTCATAAGTTTCCATCATTGCCACCCTCTATGATTCAATTAGGACACACATACACATACAGGAATACAAAAGGGCTCACCCATAGTTAATCATAATCCTCATTCACTAGGGAGGCCCTGGGGGGGTGCGGGGGCTAACGCACACAACCACACACAACCACACACAACCACACACAGTCTGCTTTGTATGCAATAACACGCACGCAAAACAATGCATCTCACGCACACACCGAAAAGTGATGGCCTGTAAAGGCCCCGATGATTAACGTTTGGCTGTGGGCACAGAGCTGCGTGTGTGACGGAGATGATTAGGTACAATGCGTCATGTCTTACTAGAGATGAAAGGTAAATGGAGAGACGGTGTGGTCCTGTTATGGTGGCCTTCCTTGCTCCACTTCTTCCTCCTGTGCACAATCATTTTTCCCTTCTCTACTTTTTCCCCTTTTTTCACCTCTATATTTCCCCTCATCCCCACCCTCTCCTTCACTGTGTCTCAGTAGGATCTGCACATTCTAATCTGTTCTGCTTGAATGCCCCTAACGGACAAACACACACACACACACACACACACACACACACACACACACCACTTTCTCACACCCACTAGCTCACTTTCACAGACGCCATGACATGTGCACTTTTTCCTCTTCATTTTCTCTCCCTCTTTATCTTTCATTCTCTCTCTCTTTCTCTCTGACACAAATGAGCACCTGCAGGCTCACTTGGATAAGCACGCGCGCGCACACACTCACTAAAGGCGGGTGTACGTACACACGCACGCACGCACGCACACACACACACACACCACACACACACACACACCACACACACAGGCTGTCTGTCTTGTCAGCAGCTGGCTCCTGGGGTCTGCCCTTCTGCTGCTGTTTTTGTCTACTCCATTTAATATGGGATGCTGTGTGTGCGTGCATGTGTTTAAAAAAAAGAAAAAAAAAAAAAAAAGTGTGTTAGGATTATTTGGCATCATGTCTGTCTGAAAGTGAGCTAGAAAGGTGTGCGTGTGCGCGCTCTGCATCTTCAGACATGGTTTCCAAGCTTCTGTATTTTTTATCTTTTTCTCTTCAGGCTATGAGAAGTACAACTCAATGCGAGCTGACCCCGCCCTGTGTTTCTTGGAGAGGGTCGGCATGCCGGACGCCAAGGCTATCGCTGCTGAGCAGAGGGGCTCCGACATGATGGCAGATGGCGTTGAGGGGTAAGAGAGCAGGCACCACCCACCAAAAAGCAGCTTCTCCGCTACCCCTTCCCTCAAGTTTTTTCCATCGCTCTGATTTATCACATTTTATTACCTTTTTCCAGTCTTTTCCCCCTTTTCATCTTCTCAACAATTAACTTTAAATAGTGCTCAGAATGCTCAAAATCTGAAAAATGAATGCTTTTGATTTAAATCTTGTATCCATAGATGTGACTGGAAGCAGGTGTAGGCCCACATGTTTTTGTATCTGATGTTTTACTCTGGAAAAATTAAAATTAGTTTTTTTGTTTTTTAATGTTACCTTTCTGCTTTGTTGTCATTTCTTCAAGTATTAAAAGTGAAAATGATCATGTTTAAAATCATGAACTCCTTGCATGTTTTCCCAACCTCTACAGTGAGGATGAGGATCCAGAGTACAAGCCACTGCGGATGCCTTTTAAAGATGAAATGGACGACTTCACCAACTCACCACTGGATGACACTGTGGAAGGTGAAGCCGAAGGTAAACTTTGAATTCAGCCAGAAAGAGTCAATTAATATAATATTTGAATAAAAAAGTAGTAAATTAAGATAACACTACTGACTGTTCTTGTAGGCCTTAGTTTAGTAGTTCCTGCTAAAACCGCTTTGTTAGTTACCAGGGGGGAGGAAGAAAGACGGCTCTTGGATGCATCATGGATTCTGTCTTGAAAAATGATGGCTCAATACAGAACAGTCATTCGGAAATTTGTACCTCTTACACTAAGAATTATGGCCAATGAGCCAGCATTGAATGTTTCAATTCTTTTTTAAATGTGAGTAAATGTAAATGCATTACTAATGCAAGTTGTCTAACTAAACTAAAAGATAATGAAAGTAAATTAATCTTTCTATTTTAATTATGTCTTATTAAACATATGCTATGTTTGAAAGTGCTCATATTCAGCTTTTTGGCTTTTTCCCTTTGCTTGATTGTGTTATCGTTTTTTTGTGCACGTTATAGGTTTACAAAGTTAAAAAGCCCAAATTCCACCC
The DNA here is from genome assembly GCF_008692095.1 of Etheostoma spectabile. Classification (NCBI taxonomy): domain Eukaryota; kingdom Metazoa; phylum Chordata; class Actinopteri; order Perciformes; family Percidae; genus Etheostoma; species Etheostoma spectabile. Next base: position 21,099,921 of record NC_045744.1, read on the forward strand.
CAAAGGGACTTACCATCTCCAACAAAAAACACTGTTCACAAACTGCTCCAAACAGCTCTATTGTAGTCCAGCCTTTACTTCCATGACGAACTTGCGCCACCTTGTAACACACATTGTAATGCTCAACCAGCTGCTAGCGTGGCACGTCCTCATACTCTGCAACTGACAAGCTAGCAGTACTTTCTGCGCATGTGCGACTCCCTGCAAAGATGGAACAGAAGTGAGATGTCTAACTCTGTAGCTTAAAGGAGAATTCCGGTCGATTCCACCACGTAGCTCTGTTTGTAAATTTGGAGTGAGAAAAACAAACAATTGGTGCTGCCTACACTGAGTTATTGGAATTGACTGGAATTCTCCTTTTAAACAGAGCTCAACACACAGGGTGAAAAGAGGAGCTGCAGCAATGTGCAATACAACAAAAATATGGTGTTTTCTGAAAATTAAACCACATAAACCTATTCTGTTACAACCTATAAATGCAATTATGAACCTGAAAATGAGCATAATATGAGCACTTTAAAAGTAGTGAGTGAATTAATTAATGTATCAATAATGGTCACACAGTGAGGGGGGGAAAAAAGAATTATTATATATATATCATATATATATATATATATAATATATATATATAAATAAATAAATAAATAAATAAATAAATAAAGAATGTTGATGCATCAAGATGCATTGATAATGGTTTCATCATGCCATTGTAGCCCTTGGAATCGAATTGTGAGCTGCCTAGAGATTCCCACTCCTATTGGTTACTGCCACAGGCTTTTAAGTCATAACTCTAATTAAACTACTACAGGCTGTGTCACATGAGCACAGGGACATGTTTGAGAACAAATGAAAAAAAGATGAACAGGCTCCTTATAGCATATTTCTCCTCTTTGTTCCTCCCTGTCCTCTCCTCATGTAGCTAAATCAGGTGAAAACGGTCAAAGTGTTTTGGGCGGAGCTTCGGGCTCCAACGAGCGACTCTATTGGCCAGCAGCCTCAGCTCTGACTGCCCGTCTGCGTCGCCTCATCACGGCCTACCAGCGCTCCAACCGCAGGGAGCAGCTCCGCCAGGAGGCCCTCAACCGGCCTGATGGTCGCAGACGACGACGCAGGGAGTTCCTGCCTGCCATCGGGATGGTTTCCGATACACAAGGAGCAACTTACATCCAAGATGGAGCGGGGGTCTTCTTGACAGAAGGAAGCCCGTATCTGGCTAAAGGAAGTGCTTACTTTGCCAAAGGTGGGCAGTTCCTGCCAGAGGCGTCACCAGTGATGACCGCCAGCTCCCTGATGACTGATGGAGCCATGTACTACAAGGAGAGAAGACAAAGGTATTGTTGCATATGATGTCTCATAATTACGTACAATTATCCTACGTACATTATATGTATACACGAGATTGTTATTAAATAATTGCCCTACGGCATTGCATCTTGCAAATCAGTATTCAAGTACGCCAAATAATTCAAATCAAATCACTATGTTACTTGTTGTAGTTGAACCTTTGCTCACACATTCTTTCTTTGTCAGATGGACTCGTCGTGAGGAGGCTGATTTCTACCGTGTAGTATCCACCTTCGGAGTCGTCTTTGATACCCAGCGTCAGAAATTTGATTGGGCACAGTTCAGGGCCTTTGCTCGACTGGACAAGAAAACAGATGAGAGCTTGGAGAAATATTACTATTCATTCATTGCCATGTGTAAACGGGTCTGCAGAATGCAGGTCAAGACTGATACAGGTAAGAGGAAAATTAATTTCTTACGGTTATTGCAAGGCACAAAGCGATATTTTGATTGTTGCAGTTGCTCAGTCACTAAAATAACAACAATGTGGTCAAATAAAGTTTGTTTGCGTGTTTTTGAAAAAAATTGTGATAGATTTAGTTAATTTTCTTATTGAAGACTGTCTCTTTTACCTCGTTAGAACTCCCAGACCCAACGCTGATCATCGACCCCATCACAGAGGAGCGTGCCTCTCGCACCCTGTACCGCATCGAGCTGCTACGTCGCATCCGTGAGCAAGTTCTCCCCCACCCGCAGCTCTCTGAACGCCTCAAACTTTGCCAGCCCTCCCCAGACCTCCCAGAGTGGTGGGAGTGTGGCCGCCACGACCGGGACCTCATCTTGGGGGCCTCTAAGCATGGTGTAAGCAGGACAGATTATCACATCTTAAACGACCCTACTTTGGCCTTTTTGGACGCCCACCAGCGATTTACAAGCCAGCGAGGGCCTGGTGTCAGCATGGGAGTCCAGGGAGAGGTCACCAAAGCAGGGATGGGAGCAACAGAAAGCATCCCTGCACCCCTCTTCACCTCTGCAGAGCTGGCAAGCGCTGCGGCTTCGGCCAAAATTGCCGTTGATGCAGCTAAAGAGGAGGGAGAAGGGAAGGAGGTGAAGACGGAGGTGAAAATGGAAAAAGGAGATGCCAATGACATTCCATGTACCAAGACTGAAACTCCTGATGAAGAGAAGGAACATGAGGGAGAGGTCAGAGAAGGGAAAGAGGAAATTGCTGCTTCACCGAGAAGCGAGGTGAAGAAAGAAGAAGAAGAAGAAGAAGAGGCCCAGCCAAAAGTAGAGAAAGAGGAGCAGGAAAAGCAGAAAGAAGAGCAGAGTGGAGAAGGTGACAAGACTTCCACGTCAGCAGATGACCAAGACAAAGACTTAAAAGAAGAGAAGAGTTTGACTCCTGTTGACTCTCTCAGGGACCAGATGGAGATGACCACTGAGCTCACAGAACATCCCGACTCCTCTCCTAAAGCACAACTGGGCCACAAGACTTCAGAGCAGGGAGACAGAGAGGAGAGGGAGAACCCAGAGTCTCCTAAATCTCCAAGGTCAGCTGACACAGAGAAAAGCCCAGAGGAGGAAGAGGAAGAGAGGATGGATGAAGATGACAAATCAGAGAAATCCTCTCAGGCTGAAGGTAAGGAGAAAGTTTATTGCTTTGTCATTAGTATGGAATTAGTCATTAGTCATTGGTCTCTGTGGGCACTGTGTTCACACTTTTGTTTTGAATTTAGTTTACCAGGGAGATGATGATGTGAAGTTCTTAATGTAGCGTTTACACAACATGAATGTCTCAAATGTCTTACGTTAACTGTACTTTTATTATTATCCTTTTTGTTAACCAGTTTATTTTCCCTGGTTGTCGGCCCCCATCATTGCTGACACCACACTCAGTCACAGGCCTATTCTTGGTATTTCCCCTCATGACTTGGAAGTGTTTTAATAAGTTCCAGGGGCGAGAGAATAAAATGGATTTAGATCCCTTGATAACGATTTGGAAACCCTTTTTAATTAAGAGTGGCAACGTGACTTTGCCTCTCTCCACACAGCGAGTGCTGCGTCAGAGCAGAAGAACTTTGATGAGGAGAGTATCGCATCTCTGAGCACGTCTGCTCAAAACGAAACCAGAGATGGGTTCTGCCCTGACGACCTGCCGGAAACCTCTGCACTGCAGGCCTTACAGGACCGCGCTTTTGCCTTCTCATTCTGGCCTAAGGTGGGTTACAAACAGAAGCCGGACAAATAAAGGCCAGTCGCTAATAAACCCAAGAAATAATCGCCCAATTGTCATTCGCTCAATTCACTTCTACACTACTGTTTTCCAGTCGTTCCTGCAAATGTTTAACATTGCCCTTTGAACCTTTTTAGGCTTAATATATGGAGCATCTGTGCAGGACATGTTGAGTTTCATTGACAGGAAAAGCGATTTTTGAATATAAAACAATGTTTGTTAAAGAAACTCAAAGCAGTAGTGACATGACTCAATTGTTGTACTGATGGTGTTAGTGCTAGAAATGTATTCATCAATATGGGTGTTTTTGGTCAAATATAATCAAATAGAAGGCATGTCTCTAATATAAGCCTATAACTTTCAAATACTGTAGTGGGAACCCTTTGAGAAATAGTTCATCGTTACCTCTCTCCAATCTCTCCACCCTTCAGGATCGAGTGATGATCAACAGGATGGATAACATCTGCGAGGCTGTCCTGAAGGGCAAGTGGCCTGTCAACAGACGCCACATCTTTGACTTCCCTAGTAACCTGTTACCAGGCCATGGCTCCACAGTAACCCCAGCGGCCGTAGCCACGGTGACCGAGACCCCGCTGCAGAGGCGGAGCCTAGCTGAGCTGACAATGGCCGGCATCCATACACCTTACAGTGGGAGCGAGGATAAAACACTATCACCACAGGTTCATGTGAGTATTTGTGTGCGCATACACACACACACACACACACACACACACACACACACCACACACAAATTAGAATGGTACTTTTAGCACTCTTCTTTTGTAAGTAATGATACTGCTAACGTCATTAGTATTTAATGTTGCTGAAGTACCAGTCACAACAATATGACAAGCTCCTAGGTAAGATGCTGTTATGCAGACACAGGTGTGACTGTTACCCTTATGTTGCAGGAGGACGCTCTGAGCCTGACAGTGCCTCGACAGAGGAGGAGGAGGAGGAGGAAGATTGAGATTGAGGCAGAGAGGGCCGCCAAGAGACGTAACCTAATGGAGATGGTGGCTCAGCTGAGAGAGAGCCACTCTGCTGCCGAGTCCCAGAACCAGGCTATAGACCTCACCAAGGTGCTCACATAAACTCACACTAACACACTTAGACCATTAAGTTACTTAGTATGGTCCTCCAAGAAACTGGTATTGTAATTTTTACATTGAAACAAAGTCAAGTCAATTAACTTTTTTTTTTTTTTTGTATAGGGTATGCACCATCACCACAAGGCCTCTCCCTCATTGGCTGGCTTCCCCAGTGCCCTGGTGACAAGCCCCTCCCTCAAAGCCCAAATGGAGTTGCTTCAGCAAGCCCCGCCCTCTGGACACAGAGCCAATGGTGCACTGGAGGCTGACCTGCCCATCATGAGGAGGAGGCGGGGCCGCAGGAAAAATGTGGAAGGCCTGGAGCTGTTGTTCATGGGCAACAAGAGAGCAGGAGCGGTATGAGTGTGTTTTAATAGGCAGTAAAGTTGTCAACATTTTACCAACACAAAACAAGATATTATGAGAATACAATTAATGGTGTGACGCCAGCGAGCTAGTTCAGGCAGGCAACTCGAGCTGCACCGCTGTATACACACGTGACACGCTTCGCGCTCCCCATCAATTTGGCGGTCTATTTAAGCTGCTTATCAAGGATGCTGCTGCCCTCCCCCCATATTGCTGACTGCACTGTAAGCTCCACCCAGCATCCACCTGCAGGCTCCTTTATTACTCCCCATATCTTATGTAAACCCAATCTGTGGGGAGGGGTGAGGTCGGAGTCTGGCCGCCAAACACAATATTCTGCTGTTATAATAAGCATTTCAATCGTAAGGTTTTTTGACTGAAAAGCATCTTTCCTTCTCCTCCATTCTCTGTGTCCCTGTTGGTAATTCAGGATGATGGTGATGGGACAAAGGTTTCAGGTGTGGAGGGGGTTCAGGATGCTGCCCGTGCCCACAGACCCCTCACCGTGCCAGAGCAGAGCCCCAGTGCCAGATCTCTTGCCTCTGGTAGTCTGGAGGAGGAAGAGGCAGCAGTTTCCAACAAAGAATTAGGAGAGTGGCTGAGGCAGCACCCAACATACACCATGGACATGACTGGATTCACACCAGTACGTCTTCCTCTTTTTAAAAATGATTTAATGTAATAGATTTTTTTTGTGCTCTTCACCTGTAGTCCTTTTGTTAGTGTGACTCTAATCAGGAATATGTCTCAATGATTTGTTTCTGCTGTTTATTCCTGCCTTCTATTCTCTAAGCCACAAATTATTCACACCTACCTCTCTGTTTTTTGTCTTCCTGTCAACAGAAGAGCGAGGATTTACTGCTGTCTCAGTTTTCTAAGCCCAAGCAGAAGCGCCATCGCTGTCGAAACCCCAACAAGATAGACATCAACACCCTGACTGGGGACGAGAGAGTGCCTGTGGTGAACAGACGCAACGGACGCAAGGTAAGCTGGCACACATCAAGAGTCTCCACTCTAAACATTTAAAAAAAAAAGAGGCTAGAATTAAAGTGTTTTTTCAGTTACAAGGTTGTTGTTGTTGTTGTTGTTGTTTAGCCTAAACGTCACATCGCTGTATTGTACATCTTCATATAGTTTATTTTCTACCAGAAATATTTTGCCCTTTTCAGGGTGTACTCGGCTAAAAAAAATATTTCAAAAGGGTTACATTATTAAAAAACGTTTGAGAACCACTGGTCTACATATTGAATACTACTTATTTTCCAAGATAAACTCATTTCATCTTTCTGTTCCACAGATGGGCGGGGCCATGGCTCCACCAATGAAGGAGCTTCCCAGATGGTTACTGGAGAACCCAGAGTATTCTATCGCCCCCGATTGGACGGACATCGTGAAGCAGTCGGTTAGTAAACAACTAGCCGATTGATTTCACTGTATACAAAATGTTTCTTCAGTAATGGTGGTTATATATGAAAATGGTTACGTTATTGTTTCCTTTAAAGCCCCTCTGGGCCCTACCTTCTCGAATTACCAGCTTGCAACTTTTACTTTGTTTTCTAACCTAAAATCGTCCTCATACAGGGTTTCCTTCCAGAAGCCATGTTTGACCGCCTTCTGACCGGCCCTGTAGTTAGAGAGGAGGGCGTCCGTCGTCGGGGGCGACGACCTAAATCTGAGATTGCCAAGGCGGCTGCAGCCGCCCAGGCAGCAGCAGCAGCTCAGGCTGCCCAGGCATCGCTGGCCTCTGCTGTTTCATCTGCAGGTACACACTACTGCTAAAGCAACCAGTTCATCACACTCATAATCCACATGTATGTTAAGTAAAAAGACAGAATATTTTTTACCTTTTGTCTTGCAGAAGCTCTATCGTCAATCTTTTTTTTTAAAACACATTATGTGTAAGAGATGGGATTTTATAAATGTTGGTGTTTGTGCTGAAGAGCTTCACTTTAAACCGTGTGGTGTGTGTGTGTGTGTGTGTGTGTGTGTGTGTGTGTGTGTGTGTGTGTGTGGTGTGGTGTGTGTGGTGTGTGTTTTGGTGTGTGTGTGGGGTGTGTGTGTGTGTGTGTGTGTGTGTGTGTGTGTGTGTGTGTGTGTGTGTGTGTGTGTGTGTGTGTGTGTGTGGTGTGTTGTGTGTGTGTTTCAGGAGGAATCAACCCTCTGCTGTTGAACAGTCTGTTTGGAGGAATGGACCTGTCGTCCCTCCAGAGCCTTCAGTCTCTTCAGTTGGCGGCTGGTCTGATGGCCTTCCCTCACTCCGCCGACCCCAAGCACGCTGCTGCCAACGCCGCGACGGCCTCCATGATGCCCCTGATGTTGCCCGGTATTGGAGGCCTGCCCAACATGGCTGCCCTCCCGAACATGTTTAGTCTAGGCGGGCTGTTTGGAGGTAACCTGGCAGCGGCTGCAGCTGCAGCTTCAAACTCCATCACTGACACTTCACAGAACACCAACGGAACAATGGAGGGAGACGGAGGAGAGAGTGATGAGGCAGTAACGACAAAGAGGAAGAGAGATAGGCAGGAAAAAGAAGAGGGAGAAGACTATGAGGAGATGGGAGATGATGAAGAGGAGGCTGCTGCTGATGGTAATGAAGAAGTGAAGAAGAAGGCGAGGAAGAAGGATAAAGGGGGCAAGGGAGTGGCAGAGAAATCCGTTAATGATGTAACTGGAGCTCAGATGCCAGCTGCTGATTCGTCAGCTGCGGCATCCATCAACGGTGATGCCGCAGCCCTGTTAGCTGCAGCCGGCATGTCAGCAAATTCCCTGGCGTTCAACCCGTTCCTCCTCTCCACCATGGCCCCCGGCCTCCTCTACCCCTCCATGTTCCTACCTCCAGGCCTCGGGGGGCTCAGTCTGCCCGGCTTCCCCACCGCCTCCACCCTGGCCGAGCTGCAGAACGCCATGGCTGGAGCGCTGGGGGGCAACGTTGTGACCACAAACCCCCCAAAAGACGAGGAGGAAGAGGAGGAGGAGGGCGACGATGATGAGGACGAGGAGGAGAAGGGGGGGCTGAAAGCCACAGGAGAGGAGGAGTTGGAGGGAGGAGGAGAAAGTGACTTGGCTGAGGAAAAGGAGAATGGAGCGGAGGAGGAGACAAGAGGCAACGATTCAGCCTTGGAGGATGGAAGGATGGGTGAGGAGGAGGAGGAGGAGGCGGAGGAGGCAGCGGCGTCTTCACAGAAGGACAAGAGTGACTGAAAAAAACCGCAAAACTGACTGGCCTTGGACATTTCCTCACCTCTGACCTCCCCTCCCCTCTTCCTCGCCACGTTTACATGCCTCCACCAGAAATATCCAAACTATCATAAATCCTGTTTTTTTTCCCCTTTACATTATTGTTGATGATTTCTCTCACTCTTTGTTATTTTTTGACCAGACATATTTACTATGCGTCAGAGAGAATAAGGTGTGTTTGTGTGTGTTAAGTTAAATCTCTCTGATTGATAGTGTAGTCAGGGAAAATCCTCGCAGCCGCTCGCTCAGAGTTCAGCTCCTCTTTAAAGACTTTCTTCCTGTCTGGTTGGCTTGTGTGCATTGTGAATGGTGCACACACACTTTTCTCACAATCCTGCAAACAGGACTTTACAAGGTTCCAATAGTGCTATGATTATTATTATTATTATTATTATTATTGCTGCTTTCAGCTCTCAAATCTTTATTTTTGCTTCCCTCTTTGTCTGGACTGTTTTGTTGTTGGCAGCATCTCATCAAGAAGAGAAGAAACGCCTGCTGGTGACTCTTCTTCTAACATCGGTTCTCAAAAAAGCATTACAGCTAACCCGGCTGTCTGTCTGACAAAGCTGCTGCAAAATGAATTGTGGGTAATGGAGTAGATTGAGCTGTTCTTTTTTCCGAGCAGATTTTTAGTTCTCACATATCAGACCAGGTAGATTCTGAGGAGGAAAACGAAACCAGACTGGCCTAAAACTCAGTCTCACACACTGACTACCACAACATGCATCTTCCAACACATACTTGATCATTAGCTGCACACACATGCACACTCGCACATTCAGATGTCCACCACTACACTAACCCTCTCTGTTATGTGACTGTTTCTGGGAGGACTCGTCCCTTTTTTGAGTTGATGTGCGTGGGTGCATGCACACTGAACCAATACTGTTAAACCCAGTCCCACACTGTTTGAATACCAGTCTAGAGTCTTTTCACTGCCACATCTGAATCCTGTCTCTCTTTTCGAGGCGGCTGGTTTTGGCCCCGGAGTGGCAGGCGGGCTGGGGCTGCCACCAATCAGGCCTTTTGATTGGTCCGCTTCATGCCGCTGAAACCAGCCGTCCCCGTTTGGAGGATTCTGTGAATGGATTTGGAGGTGGTCCACACAGGGATGTGATGTTTCAGGTTTATTGTTTAAAGGAGGCAGGTGGCTGATTTTCCCGGTCGCTGCCACATTAAAATCCATTTTTTATTTGTGTTTTCTTTTCTTCATATCGCGATAGTGTCAGACCAAGTGCTGCTCCCTAGTGACCTTCTCTTTTAAGACTGTTTCTCTAGTCACACACACTGACACCAGGCCTGGCCAAAACAGGACCGAGACACATTTTCAACGGAGTTGGAAGCTCACAGGTTTCTATATGAAGTTCAACTCTGGTTGCTGAGTAGGTAATAAATACTTGAAAAGTGCAGGTGGTGCTTGATTTGTTTCCATTTCCAAGGCCAGTTCAAGTTTCAAAGATAAATCGAGCGCTGCAAGTGGTTCAAATATTTGAAAATGCATTCAAACACACTGTGGCCAGGTCATTAACATTTGCTATCACAGCCAGCCCAGCAAGGCAGAGAGAGAACTGGGACGGGGGGGGGGGGGGGGGGGGGAAGAGATCAGTTTTTTGCTGTCTGGAAGACACCTTCCCCTTCAAGTTCCTTGTTGTCCTGTGTAATGCTGAGACAGCAATAACCAAGGCAGCTTTTGAATGTCCCAACATCACTCTCCCAACACACACACACACACACACTATATGAATAACCACAAGTGTCGTATGAATAGAAAGTCTAAACTAAAACTGTAAATGATGACAAATAAGTACTGCAATCAATTTTGTCTCACTCTGTTCCTGTTGATGCACTGGTGTTAAAGAGTTAAAATAATCAGGTACCTTTATTACTTAGCTACTTTTCTTGAAAATAAATGGACTTTTTGTTACTTTTAGCCAGCAAGCTGAAGAGCATTACCTCAAAATTCTTATCTAGCCTTGAAGTTTACAGACATACCATTTAAATGTTTTTATTTCCTCTTTTTTTTTTTTTGGTGTTTGTCTTTTTGTTTTTTTGAGACATCATGTATGATGAATTGTAGCTATGATGCTTTTAATAAAAGTGAATCATGATATTCGCCTAGGAAACCAAACTGTCGTTTACATGTCATTATTTTTCACTCCTCTACTTTTTAGGAAGACTCTGAGTCATTTTGTGTAACACTTGTTTCCAGGATAAGATCAGACTGAACCAGCTGAACTACTGATCTACTGTGTGTAGATATGGTCCAAGTGAACAATTCCAGACAGGACCAATCAGGGACTTGGATCAGTTTCCTAAGGAAGTTATGGAATATCAGGAAATTCCACCGACTTTAACCTTACTTCCGATGGTTTTTAGTCTATTGAAATGATAAACCTGAGTAAATTAATACACTAGGAAAAATTAACTCAATGTCCACTCAAAAGCAACTATGCAATCATGGCTGTTGAAGACTAAGAAGTGGTTAAATCTCAGGAAAAAGTTAAGTGGACCTTGAGGTAAAGGTACACCGGAGTTTAACAAAGTTGTTTACATTCAGCCTGTCTTGTCCAAATGCATTGTGTATGAATTAAGTCTGACAAACCTATCTGCATTTCCTTCCTTTAACATTTGCAAAGACAATTTTTGGAAGAATTTGAAACCTACATTTTTTTTTTTATTCATCTTTGCTCATTTGCAGTAATCTTCTTCCTTGCATGCTGGAGCCACCAACTGTCAAGAAATGGAATAGCATGAAACCTCAGCAGGACTGTATATTACCATTACCTTGACCTTGTGCACATGTGCAAGATGCTAACGAAATAGGCCCACTCCTGAAAACATTGCTCAAGTTGTAGCCCAAAGCTGACAAACTGACCGGGCTTCATTCTGTCTGCGGGTGGCCCACAGTGTCAGACTTTAAACCCTGCTCTAAAGGGATTTATTTAAAAAAAAAAATCAGGTCACAATGGTTCTTAGTGGAAATGTGGAAAAAATGCAACTAAAATTAGTTTCATTATTAATTAATCTGTTTATTTTCTCAATTTCTTTTGTCTATAAAATGTCAAGCAGTGACAAATTACCATCATAATGTTAGACCAGTAGTATTAGAATTCCTAACTTATTGGACTATTTATTCAAAACCCAAACTTAGATATAGGTCAGCTGTGGAAGGATATGTTAGTAAAAAAAAAAAGTACATATGTATCTGTTTTCACACAAAAAATAGGATTGGAAAAAGCAAGGACATTTTCTATGAGTAAATACAACTTTATGTTATAGGAGTCTTACAGGCCTGTTTGCGGCCCCTAGAGGCCTTAATGGTCGTTAGGTATGACTGGACCGTGGCAGGGAGAGCAGACGGCGTGTAGGAATAAACCAACTATTTGATTAAATGTAGATGTTGTCATAAAACAGTTTGCAGTATGTGTCGGCATTTAAGAGGAAAACAGAGTTGAAGTAACATTTCAGGTCAAATGAAGATGAAATAAAACAGGAAATTGCAAGGCTCCTCTCTGTGTGTGTGTCTGTGTGTGTGTGTGTGTTGTGTGTGTGTGTGTGTGTGTCTGTCTGTGTGTGCGCACGCGCGTACTCCAGCCAGCTGTCAGAAATGGCCTCTCTCCCACTGGAGCTGCTGACAAAACACAAACTGACAGCCAGACCCCACTGAGTGTGTGAGTGTGTGTGTGTGTGTGTGTGTGTGTGTGTGTGTGTGTGTGTGTGTGTGTGTGTTGTGAATGTATATATATATATATAGATGTATGTATGTATGTGTGTGTATTTGTACAGTACGTGTGTGAGTGGGAGAGAGAAACAGCTTAAAACTAAACTCATGTATCTTGTATTCAAGTGGTGAGATGTTTTTTTATATATAGTATATGGAACATACAATGTATGTTTCTATTCGGTGTAAGAGCTCACAAGCAATTATCAGACTAACAGTCTATATAAAATTAAGTTCTCAACGTTTTTATATTTACAGTAACATCTGTTTAACCTTGTATCTAGAATGAAAAAAAAATCTCTGCTGACATGTGGAAAAATAAGTTTAATATTGATTACACAAAGATGGATGTACTTACATACTTGCTGCACTTCCATAAAATAATCTCACACCAACAATCCAAAAAGAAGTCACCCCAAACTCTGCCATCCATCTTGGTGTTGCATGCTCTGGCTTTGGTGCTGGAGCCTGCCTCCCTAGTTTTGTCATTGGTCGGTTTAGGTCATGCGGTCACTCTTTCACTTTAAAGGACAACTCCAGCGCAAAATGCACCTAGGGGTTAATAACACATGGTTACAGAGTCGATCACTGGGATATGTTTTACTGGCAACCGAATGTGACCAGTTTTAGCGCAAACCGCTAATTAGCTTGTAACGCTAGTCATCGGGGCACGCGAAAGTAAAAAGAAATCGCCATTTCTAAACCACTAACAAGGCTCGAAATAGCACCACACTTTCAAAGGTTTTATTTTTGATGCCATGGAGAAGTACTACCCACAATCCTAAGCATAACAGCGTTGTCTTTGATTGGTAGAGCTTGCTGTTACCATGGAAACATTTACCACACCTGTAAGCGTCTAGTGAGCTGCTACCATTCAAGTCCGTGATCGTTATGTACACGGTCTTGTAGCTTTTGCCTTTTTTTCGCCTTTTTCAAAATGTTTCTATGAGCTGAATTAAATGTTTCATTGTCACGATTCATCTCGTAGCTGGTTAGCTCGGTTCCAGGTTTAAAACTCTTTATTTAAGAATTTAATGAAACGTCAAGGGAGATACTGAATGGTAAAAATCACTTCCAGTGCTAGAGCCGTTCAAAAAGTGGGGGGTCACTGTTGACTGGCCATGGGTGTACTGGACCCTCCCACATGAAAACATGATCTGATGAGTTTGTTGGTCTCAGTGTGGATATGTTGTCACGAGGGGATCACACTACTGCTCCTTTAAAAAGCACCTGGCAGCATGTACTAAATGGAAGGCCATAGAATGTCCTCGCAAGAATAGTAATGCAAACTTGTGTATGTGTGTGTATGTCTGTGTGTGTGTGTGTGTGTGTGTTTACTCTAGCAGACAGTAGAGAGAGAGGTGGAGTGTGTGTGTGTGTGTGTGTGTGTGTGTGTGTGTGTGTGTGTGTGTGTGTGGTGTGTGTGTGTGTGTGACAGACGTCTGGCCTAATCGCCTTGCTGGAGGAAGTGGGACGTGAAATCCACCAGCCGCCCCATACCACACACACACACACACACACACACACACACACAACACACACACACACACACACACACACACACACACATATATAATACACACATGCACTGAACAACAAACCCAGCATGCAGTCTTCTACCCTCATTTCTCCTTCAAGGAAATTAGAAAGAAATCTGATTACCTGATTTCTGGCGGTGTATTAAAGCTCCTTGCAGCAATTTAGAAATTACAAGATCAAGTATTCCATACGACACATTATACACTATATATACAGTACATTAATTATAAATGCCATTTCTTGTAAGATATTTGAAGCCGTGGTGAAATTATTGGGTTTATTTTAAGTAGAGTAATTATCGTTTTCAAGCTATTAATTTGTCAAAACCACTCCATGTCAGTGTTTACTAAATACACGCTAAAGGGTTGCAAATATTGTTCAATTGAATTATCTTAATATGCAGAGCAGAATAGAGTGACATAGCGGGACAAAGCCAGCCTTTGTTTCTGTAAGCTCTTCAGTCAGAAGCAGCTCCGCTGGCATCATGGCTCTGTCTATGTCACTGCTCACTGGCTTGCCAGGCTGTGCTCTGCCAGCTAATTTGTAATGAATTTACCCAGATTAGTGAACATCCAGCCTTATTGTCCAACATAATGTGCACCATGTTGATGATAATCCAGATCTTCAAATCTAGAAACCAAGTCAAAAAAAAGTCCAAATTTTCCAATCCAAAATCCAATATACACTGATTTTACACTGAACTCAAAATGACAGGTAAGCTAGTCGAGCTAGCGGACATTTTCCATTATGCTATCAAGTTGCACGATGGGAAATGTGCCTGTGTTTTGGATCCATACCAGGGACCATTTCTTTTATTTAACAGTAATATGTCTCTTGTGAGTCCCCACCCGTTTTGGAAATGCAATTATAAATTGCTGCAGTACATCTTTACTCCGTTCTTTATTAAAGGATGTAGTATTGTGTACTCAAAGTCTGACGTATCTTCTATTAAAACACGTTGATGAGGCCCGCTGTTACACTGGGTGACATGTTCATCATTACCCTGAGCACACCATAGACAGTTAAAGAAATGGACAAAGCTACGCCATTATACTTCGACGAAGACCAGTGAAGGATATTAGAATCACTTTTCTGGTGACGGCTGAGCGTTCCTGCGCAGCCTCCGACTGAGCTTGGCGACGTAGATGTGACGTAGCAACCTGTCTGAGAGTTGTAAGTCTTCTGGTAGCTGTGCAAGAGAAATCTCACTCACTCCGAATCTGTGGAGACTGTGTGTATACGTTAGGAGATAACATAGGCACAGGCTAATTATTGCTAACCAACAAGCTAGTTAACATTGGTAATTAAACTTAAACAGCGGATGTAAATCTAAACTGTCTGCGAGATTATCCTGTACTGTTCCGCTACTATGCAACAGTGAGTCGCGTGGTCATGAAACAATCGTTAGCTTATTTTTACAAAAACATCTGCTACGGAGCCATAACGAGGAACACAATACACATGGCGAGATTAAAGACTTTAATCTCAGAATTCTGACTTTATTCTCAGAATTCTGACTTTAATCTCAGAATTCTGACTTCATTCTCCATCTGACAATAATCTCAGAATTCTGACTTTAATCTCAGAATTCTGACTTTATTCTCAGAATTCTGACTTTAATCTCAGAATTCTGACTTTAATCTCAGAATTCTGACTTTATTCTCAGAATTCTGACTTTATTCTCAGAATAAAGTCAGAACTCACATAATTTTTTTCACCAGCGGCCCTAATCCTCTTCCGTAGTTAAAGGGACCAGTGGAAGGTTTCATGTTAAA